>NC_056733.1:58441239-58593739 GCF_019279795.1 Protopterus annectens
ATCAGCTGGAGTAAATAGAAGGCATAACTTTTAAAAAAAGAAGCTGCCTTGTAAGAATACTAGTGGTTGCTGTTAGCTCCTTTAAAAAAATACAGACATATGGCAGCAGAGATTTCTATAAGTAGTTCTAGCTCACGGTCTAGGGCATTTTAATACTTGCTTCAAGGCAGGGTTAAGAGAAGGAATAACTGAATAATGTAAAGAAGGGTGTTTCTTGGGCGGCACAGGCCATGGAGGGTGCCTCTTGGGCTACAGAGCCGAGCAAACAATGGGCAATTTTGCAAAACTCTAGAAGGAATCTGTATTACCATGAGACCAAATTTCTTCAAAGATGACTAGCTGTACTACTAGCAGGCAGAACAGGAATCAGGAAAAATGTGACAATATGTACATACCCATACCCGAATAATCATTTTCAGTGCTGAGATCATCAGGTAGAGAAAGATTAGACATTAGAGTAAACAGTCATTCCAATATTGTCTGTTTTCATCTTCTTCCGACGTGTGGGTTGTTGGATCCAACCTCAGTGCCAATGTCCAGCTTATCGGTTCCAGAACTCTGACTCCTCCCCTACCCATAATACCCTAGGTTGAGGTACAGACACCCAGATCTTGTTTGTCACACAGATGGTTCAGCTGTACAAGAAGTTTCCTACTACTTCACAAAAATTATTTCCAGTGCACTCCTCTTCTCCATTGAGTGTTTCGTAACTTTCACTGGACATTGTCTTATACTTTTCACTCCATAGTGTTTTTTTTTATATATATATATATATATATATATATATATATATATATATATATATATAGAGAGAGAGAGAGAGAGATAGATATAGATATATATATATATATATAGATAGATATAGATATAGGTAAATATAAATTTTACTAATGTTAGCAGAAAGTTCATGTATTTTCTTGATATTTAATCTGTAGGTCTATATCTTTATACTTGTAATTTATTTTTTATTTATTTATTGTCATTTGTTAACCAGGTTGGTCCAAATGAGCGAGGGGTCCATTTTCAGTGGAGACCCGAGGAGAAAAGTTCCAAATATAATTTCAGTAATACAAGAAAGAGCTAAAATTACAGAAGCTGTATTATCAAGAAGTAATACATCAACAGTAAAGTCAACTATGTTATGCAGTTGTGTTCTAGTTACAAAAAAAAAATATATATATATATATATATATATATATATATATATATATATAATAGCAAAGTAATCCATATGCAGAAGTAATATTTACAAGAACAAAATATACGTTTACAGTAAGTAATATAATTGGAAAAAGAACAAAGAGAAGATTATTAGAGTAATAATATAGAATTAGGAAAAAAGGAGTTAGACATCAGGTTGGAGCTAGACAAGGACAGTACCAGGTGTTTTGCAGGTAGTGTTTAAGTTCTAGTTTGATTTGGAACTTATGGGGGATACTTCTTATATTAAGAGGAAAGGATTTCCAGGTGTGAGCTACAGAGTATTTATATTGGGACTTTCCAATATTTTTTGACGGTTTGTAGATGTCTAGAAGATGTTTATCAGATGCATGAAGCTGGCGGGGTTATAAAGAGATACAATATTACAGATGGAGGGGCAGGAAGTGGGGTTATAGAGAACTGAGTGTGTAATATGCAGTTGAGGAAGAAGTTGTTTAGGGAATTCAGGCCATTGTAATGACTTAAGGGTGTGGCAGTGGGGGGATTTATAGGGGAGATTGGAGGCAAATCTAGCTATTTTATTGTATGTTTGCTCTAATTTGGAAAGAAGAGATGAATGAAGCTGAGTAAGGACTGGTGCTGCATACAGAAGACAGGGCAAGGGACATTTTGGTAGAGGGTGAAAGCAATTTATGATTACGGTATAGACCACCAAGTTTTTGGTGTTTTGTTATGCATTGATTGATATGTTTGTCAAATTTTAGTTCATCAATAGTGACACCAAGTAATTTAGTATGGGGTTCAGGTCTAATGAAGGGATTGTCAAGGGAGGTGATGGAGAAAGAGGATTTATGTAGCGCCAGTGTTTTAGGAAGGAAAAGTAGAAGTTTAGTTGTTTTTGGATTTAATAATTGATTATCAATAAGCTGAGTTTTGGGTAAGAGCAAGGAGTTCTGGGATGCTTTGGGTGGTGGTTATAAGAGTGGAGTCATCGGCATATTGTAGAAGTGTAGAGAGGTTAGTAGCCGAGTGTTATCTGTTAGTGAAAATATTAAACAAGAGGGGACCCAGAAGAGAGCCTTGGGGAACACCACTGTTGACAGGCAGAAACAGGGAGGAGACAGTTTGCCAGTGTATGGATTGTTGTCTATTAGACAAATAGCTAGAGAACCAGTTAATGTAAGGAATAGAGAGATGAAGGTGGGAACAGGTTGTATGGAGAATGTATCAGAGGAAGAAGGACTGGGAGGAAGAAGCAGTGGGCTTATGCTGAGTTGGTCTTTGAATTGTCTCTACAAAGTGATTGTTTAATAGAGCAGCAGTCTCTGTGGCAGTATTGAGAGGGAAGGGGTTGAGGGCAGGAGGGTTACTTGGGTAGAGGATTTTATTAATGGTGGACCACACTTTTTAGGGTTTTTATGTGGGCTACATTGGTTGGAGGCAAAGAATGCTTTTTTGTCTTTGATGACTAGCTTTTTACACATTTCTAAATTATTTGTAATGTTGGGAGTAGGGGAGGAGTTTTATTTTTGAGCCAAATTTTCCAGGCAGCATCCCTCTGATGCATAATAGAACACATTTGCTTAGTGAGCTAGGGGGCACAATTTGATTTTACCCTGATTTTTCTTGATGGAGCCATGAAGTTAAGTACGTCAAGAAATATCTTACTGAAAGTAGTTACAGCGTCATTAAGGGGGAGGTTATAGAGGAAGGTCCAATTTATTTTGGACAGTGTAGAGTTGAACTTGTCTGAATTGAATTGAGTCAGATTGAGACATTCTCTGTAAAGTTGTTCTCTGGGTGAATGTTGGGAGTGTCTATGGATGTAGGTAGGGGAGTGATCACTCAGAGAATTAGGAAGAATGCCAGGGTTATGACAGAGACTGGAATCGGAAGTAAGGATCCAGTCTATTGTAGTTCCAGAAGTAGAGTTTTTGTTGGTCCTGGTAGGGGAAGATGTGAGTTGGTGGAAGCCGTACAGATTGAGACAGTGAGTAGGAGATGAGGAGGAAAGTGAAGCCCAATCTATGTTGACGTAATGAAGTATAATGGTTTCATAGGGAACATATTGGGTGAGCTAGGAGAGAAAGTTTTCAGTAGGAATGTTGTCACCTGGGGGAATATAGATGGATGCAATGGCGACTTTTTTTATGAGGGTTAAGATGACAGTTTACAATAAGGATTTCGGCAGGAGCAAAGCTTGGGTATGGATGTTGAGAGTGGAGAAGAGAGTAAGTTGGTCAGAGCAGAGGATGGAGCTACCCCTTCACCTTCTCCCTCTTCTGGCAAAGAGAAGGAAAAAGCTAAAGTAAAACCTCATGACAAAGAAAAGATAAGAAGCCAATCTCCAACCAAAACTTCAGAAAAAGAGGTCACAGGAACCGACCATGTTTATCGGTCCTGACCCAAAAGTCCCAAGAAGGTTTGAACCCAGAATCTTTCGGCCCCGTACTCCTTCTCCAAGGAACCATTTTTCAGCAGTGCCGGTGACGTCTAGGCTTCAATCTCCATTACTGCAAGAAAAGAGATGGTCCTGACCCTCAGTAGCATCATCCTCTGTGTCTTCTAGAAGTCTGACAGAGATGGACATAGGCAGGATGATGAGGACATTTTTGAAGATGCACGTACAACTTGGAGTTATCCTGGCACTGTCCTCTGGGTAGGTGCTGAATGTTGGCCATTTTAACCCCTTCATACAGGAATTCACACTGATCCAACCTTTGGGTTCAGGTTCATTTGCACCAATCAGAACCGTAGCTCCTTTGTTGGCACTGGCGCTCCTAGCATCTTCAACACTGATTATATCCCAATCTCTCTCGATACTGATACCATCGGATTGAGATGAGACTTGGAGCCGAGTATCGGGCTAGTGATTTCTACTTCTTTTTCTGTGCTGTGTCTTCCACTCTGGTCCTCCGCTGTCGATAGCTTGGGACCAATGAAGTCTTATGACGAAAGTGCTTGACCTTTTATTTGGAGTGTTTTTTACTGTGGCTTTGTGCCCCTGTGATTTTCCATTGCTTTATACATTAAATGTTAGATTTTACATCTGGGCTGTAGGATCATTGGCTACAGAGTGGTATATTTTTATTTTATTGGAAACATTTAGACTTATCACCTGATACTTTCATGGAAGGTGTTGACTTAATGGAAAGAGAAGGTTCTCCTCGATCCCTCCCTGAAGATGTCTTCTTTGGAGACGTTTTAGAATTCATGAAACAGGGAGGAGTTGGTCATCCCAGGATCCTTTGGATGTGTCTGTATTTTTGGAGACTTTTGGTTCTGGACCAACTATGTCTTGGGTGGTACCACCTGTTGACCCTTTTATAGACCTAATGGCTCATTGGGCACTGAAGGTGCCTAATGTGGTGGAACCCATTCCAAAGAAAGCTGAGTGCACACTGTCTGCCCTGACTCATGGGAAGAACTAGAGTAAGTGATGACCCATAGATGCTGTGGTGGTGGCAGAAGCCACCAAGAAAGAACTATCAGAGGAAAACTCTTCTATCTATCCCCCTAATAGAGAGTCTACGGCAGTGGATACATGTGGAAAGTAGACTTATGCTTCAGCAACTTTTGCTGTTCGATCTCTGAACTATTTTGCTCATCTTACATGATTCCAGAGAGACTTGGCAAAGGAGATCTCCAAGTCTCTCTCAGGGGTACTGCCAGCAGATGTTCAGAAAACAGTGGACTCTCAGTTTTCGACCCTTCAGTCTTCCTCTAATGTGGTCATGTATCTGCTCTCTAATGCGGCTGACAGTATGGCCAGAGTGACAGACACCAGCATCAGCGTGTGCCACCATGGCTGACTGTGACTATGTGACTTTGTGGAAGGCTGTAAGTCATTCTTCATCAGTGCCCCTTATGATGGCTCCACCTTGTTTGGACCAGAAGTCAAGGATACACTCGCCAGGAGTCAACAAGGTGGCATGACTCTCTGTGCAGTGGGCGCATGCTTCTCCACCCCACAAAGAACATTCTGCAGAAACCAAAGATCGGGGAATAAGCTGTGGTTCTGCAAATCATAAAGTTTTTTCCATGACCTCCAGGGTTTAAGACCTAACTGTGGCAGAGGGGGAGACATTTTTAATGGACAGCACCCAAGTGGCAGAGGCAGACTGCAGAACTAAGGCTTTTGATGTCCCTTTCCTAAGTAAGCCTGTCCTAACCAATGAATGGTTGCCCAACTGCTGCACTCTGGAGGCAGTCAGAGGTGTCTCTTCTTACACCTTTGAGCCTGGCAAAAGATAACATCAGGTTTTGGGGGGTGTGGATAATACCCAGAGGTTACTCAATTCCCTTTTTTCTTCAACTACAAAAGAAAAAGAAAGTCCCTGATGTTCTACCCAATCAGTGGGACTTAGCAGCCATAGAAATTTTCAAAGCTACTAGAAAAAGTGTTATTCAGCTAGTTTCCCACAACCAGTTAGAATACAGAGCCTATTCCTGGTTGTTCTTATTGCCAAAAAAGACTGAGGACTTCAGACCTATTTTGGATCTAAGTTACCTGAACTAGTTCATAAAACAGATGAAATTCTGATTGATTATGTTTCAGTCCATTTTACCCCTACTGAGGCAGGATGATTGGATGTGCTCGATAGATCTCCAAGATGATGATTATTGCATCAAAATTGTGAAGCATTCCAGGAGATATCTCTGTTTTCTGCTGGGAGCCAATCATTTCCAGATTGGAGCATTGCCATTCGGTCTCACCACAGCCCCAGGGTGTTTTCTAAGATAATGACAGTTGTAGTGAGGTACCTGCATCTTCAAGGGATCTAAGTCTTCCCATAGTTAGACAGTTGGCTCCTCACTGCCCCCATCGAGCATCTCCTTCACAAACATCAGGTCCATGTTCTCCAGTTGCTTCAGAACCTAGGAATTTCATTAAATCTTCCAAAATGTCAGTTGACTCCAGTACAAACTTCAGACTTCATAGGATGCCACCTGAATACAATGCTTCAGATAGTCAGGCTTCCTCTAATCAGAGTTCATTCACAGCACATGACAGCCCTACGAGTCCTTCACTGACCAAGACCACCAACAAGATGGATCCTACATCTTTTGTCTCTTGGCATCTATAATCCTTTTGATTCTCCTAGCAAGATATTACATGGGAGTACTATAGTGGACCTTATAAGTACAATGGGCACAATCCTTTCACCCTCTGCATACAAAAATCAGAATCACACAGGTATGTAGAAACCACATCTCATGGAGTTATTCTCCCCATTGGTGACCAATGACGGTCCTTTCCATTTGGATCCTCCTACAGCTACAGTAATAGTGGGTGTGATTTCGATATGAGTATCTGTACCTCAGCCTAGGGTATTATGAGTAAGGCAGGAGTCAGAGCTCTGGAACTGATAAGCTTGATATCGATGCTGAGTTTGGATCCCATCAAATGTGACGACCCACATGTTTGAAGCAGACGAAAATGAGACAACATAGATCTAATGGTATGGTAAGTATGTAACTTTTGCTTTTATCTTGTAGTTGTCCTTTAAGTTAAGAGCTTTCAGGGAGTGTGCATGCCATATACATGGTAATGTCCCAGCACAAATAAAAATACAGGCATGAGATAAAGCCAGATGTTTACAGCAGGGCCTGTATATTCAGCATAACAGAATATTTTAAATTGCATTATTAATTATCCCTTCCTTTACAAGCAGCATGTAGAGAGGCCGTTTCTAAGTGTTTTACAAGATCTTAGCACTTATGTACATCCAAAAGGGTGGGGTGTTAAATACTCCTGAGGGTTTACTGAAAGTATCTCTCAGCTTTACTTTGTTGTGGTCCACTTCTGATACATGATGATAGTGACTGTGGTTAACTACTTGCATCTATCATTGTTTGGAAGAACTTTTATGATCACTTTTGCAGTATTATTTCCCCACCTTCACTCTTCAACATGAACCTATTTTTTTAGGTCTGGGACTGATTAAAGAGGGAGTAAACTGGTGCAAAGTGAAGGCAGAACTTATCATAATTTTCCCCTGTGTTGTCTCTGACATATTCAGAAGTATATTTAAAACTTTCAATTGTTTCCATTTTTGAAAGTGGTGATGTTCTTCGTCCAATTGCTTTTCAAGTAGTCATAATTTTTATGACTTAGCCACGTGTTCATCCAGCCTGATTTCCAGAGGTCAGAACCTTTTTGCCTCTTAGTACCAGATGGCCCTCCCCTTGGAATGCCAAGAAGATCCCATTTCAAAGCCAGCATCTATCTTCTCCATCTTAGACATTTCTTGTTACAGTTTGATGCATTTGCCTCATTTTATAACAAAGCAAAAAGACACAGCTTCTTTGCATGGTTCAGCCTGCTTCTTACATTAGTGAAGTATGCCACTGAGGAGGAAAACTTTTTAATTACTTTGTGTTAGCAGTAGTTGTAATAATAGTTTTGGGGATGTGAGCCTTGTGTGTGGGGTGAAAAGGGTCAGGCGTGTCTTTGGTCAGCAGAATCCTATAAGGATTATCATAGCATTGTGTTTTGTTTTTGCCTGGGTCCAAATTGAAATGTCCGAGTGCTTTGTCTTTCAGGGATTTATGCATAAAACTATCCAAACTAGAAAGTGTTCCCTGCAGTACTAGCCAGATCAGAAGAGACTTAAGGCCTTTACGTACTGTGTTGTCATTTTCATTGTGTTTTTGTAATTCTATGGCTTACACTTATGAGTCTCAGAATTACAGTTGGAAACCAAACCAGGTATATGACATCCCAGCTTAGTTCAAGAGTGCTGGTTCCAGCAAGGCATTTTTGTAGATGTTCTTCATGTTTCACTGTTGCAGTCATAACATTGAGTTATCTGCCTGCAGGTAGCCCTCAGCCGGCCTGAATGCCAGAGTCTTCAGATTTCTGTGTCGGATGCTGTTGCTTCTTCCATGACGTCAGGTCGTCAGGGGTATAAAACATGCAGCCGATGCCATTACATCAGTCTTTCTTGCTGTGCGGTGCCCGAAGGACAAGCAGTTCACAGGTGCCAGTCGGCCGATTCCTGAAATTTTCATTTTCGAGTTTCAGACCTGAAGTCTTCAAAAAGATAAGTACCCCGTTGGGGATCCTTTTGTCTTGCCTGTGGACTGCAAATACCTCATAGAGATTTTCATTCTTACTGCATCACCTGTTTAGGCCCAGACCATGGTGTCCCTTGCTGTCGGTTTTGTGCCTTGTTCAACACCCGAACTATTCATCGTCGGGGTATTTTTGTAGCTAAATACTTTCGTTCTGTATCTCCGGACTCTGAAATGGCTTTGTTAAGCCATCCAACTACAGATCTTCCAAAAAAAGTAAGGATAAAGACAGAGACAGACCGCATAGGTCCAAAACTTCCAACGCTTCCGATAAGCTAGTCGCCAGTCCGCCGGTACTCAGTGAGGCGCTTTGGCAACTCCTGATACCTGCTACTAAAAATTCGCAGGCCTCTGCTGAGACCTATTCAGTATGCCGTGAGATGCTTCTTCGACTATGGAACCTGTGGATGTCTCTACCTTGGATGGGTCTGGAGCCGCTGTGCAGGCATCTGCTTCTGAGGATGTATTCAAGATTACCGATTTTCATATCAAACCGACAACTTTGTTTCAAGTTAAGAATACCGAATTCCTCAGGCCTAAAGCTCGCACTAAGCCTAGAAAACCGACAACCAAAGCTCATTCTCAGGCCCATATGCCTCAAAAACAAATTATTAGAATGGCTGAAGACCTTATTACCTTAATTAGGGGAATCCAGCCTTCCCCCTCTAAGAGACCTAGAACTGATTTTCTTTCTGATTCTTCTGATCAGGAATCTGATATCTCTGTTCCTTCTGACTACCAGGATTTACCCTTATCTACTTATGAGAATTCTGATGCAGAGGATTCCATTCCCTCTGCTTCCCCTCCAGAAGATTTTTCTTTTGGTGAAACCTTGCATACCTTTAGGGAGCATTTCTGATTGGAAAGCCAGCACTATTCTCAGTCCAAAAAGAAACTTATGGAATTTTTAAACCTGCCTCAACACAGGCCTCTAGCTATCCCTCCTGTTCTGGAGATTGTAGACGATGTTTTCTTGGAATCCAGCCTTACCCCAGACACTTTGCCTCCAGCTCCCAGGAAACCTGACAGGTACTTACAGAGTACCTGACTCTCACAAATTCATTTTCAAGAATCGTACTGCAGATCCAGAGACCATTTCCCAAGGGCCAAAAGGCATTAAGGCTACTGCTACTTAAAATCCCTACCCCTTCTGATAGGGATTCTAGAGCTTTAGACAGATGGGGTAAGAAGGTATATACTTCTGCTACTTATAAATTGCCAATTTAATATGTTAAAGTATCAGCAGCATATTACGGGATTAATTAAACAGAAAATTATGTTGATTCCTGACTGTGCTGTACACATAGTTTTACAAGAGTTTAATGCATTCTGCTGACCAAGTAGGGAAACATACTTTGCAATGTGGTTTTGATGCTTTAGAAGCATCTTGCAGGGCTGATGTCACTGGGTCTGTACTTAGAAGGCATGCATGGCTTAAGGAACAAAATTTGCCAGATCATCTTAAAGCTAAATTACTGGATGCACCCTTACACTAAGAGCGTGTTTTTGGCAACAAAGCAGAAGTCCTCAAAAGGATGGAGGAAAAAGCTAAATCTATGCAAACTGTTAAAGATTTCTTACAAGTACAGCCACCTAGATTCAGTAGGCATTGGCCCTCAAAGAACTGGTCCTTTCCAGTCTCTTCCTGGCCTTCTCAGTCCAAACCCAGAAGTAGCAGACCACCAAAACTTCAGTCTCAGGCTATGGACAGATCTAAGCAGTGGGGGCCCCCCACTTCCAAAGCAGGGAGTAGTAAGCCACCCCCCTATGGAAAAATGGCACAATGACTTATCCTTAACTCTACCAAGCCTTGCTCAACTACTTGCTCCCTTACGAGGAAAGCTCGCCCTGCATCCAAAAAACTGGGAACTCATTACCCAAGACAAATGGGTTTTAAACATAGTTTCTCTAGGATACAGATTCCACTTCCACTCACTCCCAACCCCAAGTGGATGGCCAGACCTCCCCCCAAACCAGTGGGCGGAGGCCCAAAAACAAGTGCTCTCTCTCCTCAGTATCAGGGCTATTCAACCTGTCCCAGCAGAACAAACGGGACAAGGTTTTTATTCAAGGCTGTTCCTGGTTCCCAGAAAAGAAAACTCATGGCGTCCTATCCTGGATCTTTGTATTCTCAACACTTTTCTGGTGATTCCAAAATTCAAAATGCTAACTCTTCAGCACCTTCTTCCTATGCTAGCCAAGGATGCCTGGTTGGTAACTCTAGACTTAGAAGCTTACCTGTACATCCCAATAAGGGAATCCTGCAGAAAATTCCTACACTTCAGGGCAGGCTCCATCCACTATCAGTTCTCTGCACTTCCCTTTGGCTTATCTACTGCACCGAGGGTATTCAGAAAGTGCCTAGCTCCTGCCATTGCATTTTACAGGCAGAGAAATATTCAGATTTACCCATACTTGGACGATTGCCTGATTCAGGCAGAGAGTCAGGACTTGCTATTACAATACCTGGCATTTTTATAGAGACTTCTAACTTCACTGGGGTACACCATCAACAAGAAGAAATCACACCTATTACCCTGCCAACAGATTGTATTACTGGGCGCAAGCTTGAACACAACTTCCCAGATGCCATTCCTCACTCCAGAGAAACAAGTTAATTTGACAGCCTACTTCAAACTACTGGTCACAAAAACCCAGCTATCTGCAAGGAAAATCCTGCAAGCCCTGGGGTTCATGGCCTCTTGCATTCTGTTAACTCCATATGCAAGACTGGATATGAGGAAACTTCAGTGGTATCTAAAAAGTCTATGGTGTCAACTTTCTCAGGACCTGGAAGCAATAATTCCTATTATTCCTTTTCTAAGGGCAGAGTTCCTTTGGTGGGCAGAGGACTGCTACCACAACAAGGGACTCCCTTTCACTCTACCCCCTGCCGCCCAAACCCTAACAACAGACGCATCAGGCTATGCATGAGGGGCTCACATGGCAGGGCAGTGCATTCAGGGCAAATGGAACCCAAAACAGATGCACCTGCATATCAATCAAAAAGAAACGTTAACTGTACAGAATGCTCTGACAGCCTTCAGAGACCTTATTCTTCCAGGACAACTATTGGTAAAGACAGACAATACCACAGTTATGTGGTGCATAAAAAAGGAGGCTAGCCATGGCTCTGTGGAACACAGCCTTGAGCTACCAAGTGAACGTACAAGCTCAATTCCTGCCAGGCAAACTAAATTCACTGGCAGAGGACTCTAGCAGAAATCTCATGGACCCACACGAATGGAAACTGGAACCCAAAATATTCAAGCTCTTGTGGAACAAATAGGGGGACACCAGAGGTAGACCTGTTTGCCTCCCCTCAGAACTACCAATTGAACAAATTCTTCACCAGAACTCCCCACATCAAGCTTGGAAAGTGGATGTCCTGTCCTTTATCTGGGAAAGCCTCTCAGTTTATGCCTTTCCCCCTCTGCCTCTCCTCTCAAAGGTTCTACTAAAGATCAAACAGGACAAGCCAAGGACAATACTGATTGCAGCAGACTGGTCACGCCACCACTGGTACCCCCTTTTGTGCGGTCTGACAGTCCTACAACCATGGCACCTGCCTTAGACCCCTTCTCTGCTGTCCCAGCAGGCGGGCCAGATTCTGCACTCTCAGTTTCAAACCCTGAATCTTGCAGCCTGGCTAATTCCCGGACCTCACCTCCAGCAACCCTCTGTAAGCAGGTGCTGGATGTCATTCTTGAGGCAAGGAAGGCTAGTACTAGAAAATCCTATTCAGAAAAGTGGAAAAGATACTGTTCCTGGAGCCAGACTCAGGAGATGGGCACAACGGTGCCCAGCTTACCTCATATTCTAGATTATTTAACAGAAATACTCCACAAGGGCCTATCTTTCTTTTCAATTAAGATTCATGCCTCTGCCATATCAGCACATTATAATACTGAGCCATCCCTCTTCTCTCATCCCCTGCTAAAACAATTCCTTAGAGGGGCCAAAAATTTAAGCCCCCCCCCAGAAGGGCGCCCACTCCAGCCTGGGACCTTAACTTTGTATTGGAACAACTCACTCTTTTCCCATTTGAACCAGCTGTTACAGCAGAGTTGAAATTCCTTTCTTGGAAAACAGCTTTACTTCTAGCCATCACTTCATCAAGAAGAGTGTCTAAACTGCAGACACTCATGGCAGTAGAACCCTTCATGATCTTCCATGCGGACAGGTTTTCCCTCAGGGCTAATCCATCCTTTATGCCCAAGGTGATGTCTAGTGTGGCTTTAAACCAGTCCATTCATTTGCCTGCTTTTTTCCCTAATCCTCAGAATAAAGGGAAAGGATACTGCATTCTCTGGACATAAACAGACAGCTATTCTATTTGGACAGAACTAAGCCTCTCAGAAAATCTGACCAGCAGCTGCAGGGGCAGAGGGGAAGGCCATTTCAAAGCAAACCATTTCCAAATGGATAGCACATTGCATCCATTTCTGCTACAAACACCATGGAAAACCTACCCCTCAGGGGATAAGAACACATTCCACCAGGGCTGTATCTACCTCTAATGCATTTCTCAGAGGAGTTCCTAGCAGGGACATCCTGGAAGCTGCAACCTGGAGCTCTGCACATACTTTCACCAAGCGTTACCACCTGCCTATCTTTTCTAAATCCAGAGCTGGATTTCCCACAGCAGTCTTACAGGGCCTTATTGCTAGTCCTAATGCTCTTTAACTACCTCCACCCTTCCTTAGCTTTGGGAATCAACCCAAATGTGATGACTGCAACAGTGAAACATGAAGAACATCACCCAGACCATGATTTCAACATTCAGAGTTCTATCAGGAAACCAGACATTGGGTACCCAGCTATGTAGGAAAGAAAGTGAGCAGCTAATGCTCACCCACCCCAGAAGCAGAAAGAGACAGAGTGTGACAATGTTCTGCAACTCTCAGTCATCTGTCTGATGGTTAGGGGTTACATGGAGCAATAAAGACAGTGGAAGCATTAGGCTGCAAATGAATTTGCAGCACTCCATTTGGAATACATATATGTACACTTTTGGTCTGGGAGAGGGGAGTAAAGCATTAAGGAAAAGATCACAGCCCTGCAGCATACAGCTCCCTGACTCTCACCTTCATATGTCAGCTCATAGATGTGTCACCAGAAATTTAATATCACTTGGAAAAGGGAGACATCCATATGGCAATATGGGGTGATCATGGATGTAAGATAATTGAAACAAAGGGATTGGCACAGGGTAAGCAAAACTTGGTCAGCAGGGACTGTATCCAAAAAGTGCAGAATGTTACTAATGCAACACAGGGTTACTATGAAGTGAGAAATACAACATTAGTCTAGACAAAGTAACATGTCACTAGCAAACACAAATCTTTTCAGCGACACTGCACAATGCACTCAACTCTGTAGTCACTAAATACAGAGAGCTTGCTAACCCCAAACCAGGCTGTCCTTGAAATGTTATTTAGCATGCAACTTACATACATCTGTGTGTTCTAAATCCCCCTTTCTAGAAAGAGAGACAGCGAGAACAAAACGTACTTAGTTCTCTCAGACATTTTTAGCCAAACTAGAATTTACAGGAAATACCTTGTAGTAAAACACCTACATTAACTCAAAAGCATCTTGAATAAAAGAAGCAAGACTTAATTTCCAGCCTTTAAAGTGAAAACTAAAAATGTAGGTAACTACTGTGAACTATGATAATCAAAAAGTGTTTACGTCTACAGAACCACACATGGACAACATCAGCTACCACCTGAAACACCTTAACAAAAAAAAAACCTCTTCAGCAATCTTTTTCTAGCTGGCTCCAGCAGTCAAAATATACATGCATGCAAAGTGAAGACTTTGCACAAGACCATTCAGTCTTAATTTTTTCCTACCAAGTAATTACTACAAGCAGAATGCATGGAAATGACCTAGGAAACAGAAATATATGACTAAAATGAATTTCTGCCTTAGAAGACACATCTGCTTTGTTAGATGCTTTAGGAGATGAGGAAATGTGGTAAGTAACCTATCTTTTTGAAGCATTCAACAGACAAGAATACCTATAACTTTTTTTATGACTTTTTGCCCTCGCTGCCTGCCAGTCGTCAGATCTTCTCTCAGTCGAGTAGCTCACTCATTCCTGTTACCGGAGGGGAGTCACCATCCATGGCAGAGATAAAGGGTGGTTTGAACTTTTTTGCTTTTTCTTCCCTGTCCCTATCATGCATGTACCCGTTGAGGAGCATACAATAGGCATTCCATGATGGGCATTTCCTAACATCTGCAAGAAGTATTACCTTCAAGCAGCCCTGAGACTTTCCTCACAGCACAAGTGGTGGTCTCTCTCTGGCCACCACCAGGAAGATCTTACCATCTTATGTGTCTCCAAGATCATGTACATCTCTTCCCTTGGGAGAGGTAAGTTGGCCAAGCCCCTTCACAACTCCCCCTCCCTGTATGGATCATCCTGTGCCAGGGCTGCTGCACCAACCTCAGTCACCTGGGTATCAGTCAAGGCCCCCCTCTGCATCATGGAGCCAGGCACAGGTAAGCAAATCTATAACTAAGTGTCTGAGGAGAAGAAACAGAGGGAAAGGTAAAAACATAATGACACAGTAGACATTATATGATAATGTTGCTAAACCCTGCCACTCTTGTTCTACAAGAAACTTAAACAGTGTGTAGCAGATCCCTGTAAGAACTGCAGGAAACACACAAATGGACCTGTACTAATTGAGATAAAAGAACATGAGCAAGTGCATTTTTTGAGAGAGATCAATGTGAAAAAGAAAGACCAACTTTGAGAAGACATCTGGGAGTCACAGGAGAATAGAAGAGACAAACAATATGAAATGACAAAAGTGGTATATACAGGATACTTATAGGTTCATAGGTAGGTACTAGGCTATTGGCCCTAGGGCTTATATAAGCCTAGCCAAACTGTACCCTGGCTTTTGCCACCCAAGAAAATTATTTTCCTGTGTCCCTGTCAAGCAGAGCCACAGAAGTGATCCCCGGGGTGAATTTCCTATCTCCCATCCAATCATCAAGATTTTTCTTGAAGAGTGCTAATGAGGAGCTTTGTTTGATATAGATAGGTAGTT
This sequence comes from Protopterus annectens, assembly GCF_019279795.1. Classification (NCBI taxonomy): domain Eukaryota; kingdom Metazoa; phylum Chordata; order Ceratodontiformes; family Protopteridae; genus Protopterus; species Protopterus annectens. The sequence continues at coordinate 58,456,548 of NC_056733.1, forward strand.
TGTTCCAGTGTATGGGAAGTCTCTGAGATAGGAAGCTATCCCTCCAGCATGTTCTGTTTATTGTGGTGACAAGGTTTAGGTCCCTAGAGCGTGTCGCTTGGAGGGATTTGGATGTCTTTAAGTGGAGCATGTCCAACAGCTCTGGGTTTGACATAGCTTTGTATGTTAGGCAGAGATCACCTCTGAGTAGGCGATATGCGACAAGAGTAAAGCTGGAGTTTTTTGAGACAGTCTGCGTAGGGCATCTGTTTGAGGCTGGTAATCCTCTTTGTGAGGTATTTCTGTGGCCTTTCTAGTTGTTGTAGATGTCTTGTGAGGTACATACCAACAGGGACGTTGTACTTTATAATAGGTCTAATGAGTGATGAGTAGAGGGGAACAATGGAAACCTTTTGTGATGAGGTGTGCCACTTAGAAGGATTTCCTGACTACTGTGGCGATTTAATTATCAAAGGAGAGACTACTGTCCACCTGTGTCCCAAGGTCTGACAAATTAAGTCCAACAGCATGGAAGAGTCCTGCCTGAAGAAAGCTAAAGTGCTTAAATACTAACTGAATTACAGATACACAAAGACAGACATGACAGGTTGGAGGCAAGAATTAAGGTGTAAGGATTCCTCTCTGATAAGCTGTGTTTGAACAGAGGAACCAGGCAGGGAAGTCTTTTTCCCCACTGGTATTTGCTTTAAATTAAGAGTCACTGGCAAAGAAAATAAAGGATTCATGCATTGAGGGATACAAAGTACAGTTGTGTACACTTACCGTAAATGTAAATGTCAGAGTGTATTCACTGTTGCAGTCATCACATTTGGGTTAACTGCTTACAGTAGCCCTCAGTCGACCTGATTATCAAAGTCTTGGGTCCTGCGTCGGTTGCTGTCTCATCTTCCGTGACGTCAGGTAGTCAGGGGTATAAAGCATGCAGCCGACACCATTGCATCAGTTTTTCTTGCCCCAGATGTTAGGTGCCCCCCAATGTGAAGCAATTAAATACATATATATGCAAGGTTATACCTCCAACAAAAAAGCAAATACACCAAAAAGCTTTTAAGCATAGTAAATGACCGTAGAGGTAATAGCCAAAAGAAGTCAGGGGGATGGAGGTGAGGGTAACCAGGACTGCCAACAGTGAATACACTCGAACATCTACATTTATGGTAAGTGTACACAACTGTACTATGTTCTTCGTGTTTCACTGTTGCAGTCATCACATTTGGGTAGATTCCCAAATCTAAGGATGGGAGGAGGAATTTAGATAGCATTAGGACCAGCTATAAGGCCCTGCAAGATTGCAGTGGCAAAGCCAGCTCTAGATTTAGAAAAAATTGGCAAATGGTAATGCTTGGTGAAAGTATGTACAGAACTCCAGGTAGCAGCTTCTAGGATGTCTCTGGTACGGACACCTCTGAGAAAGGCTGTAGAGCAGCCCTGGTTGAATGGGGTCTAATCCCTTGTGGGATAGGATGTTCTTCGTCTTCCATTGCTGCAGTCCTTACTAGTGGGTATAGTCCGCATCCAGTCGGCCCGAATACCAGAGTATAAGGCTGACGTCGGTCAGGGCGCATTAGTCTGACGTCAGTACGTCAGGGTACTAATGCGCATGACCGGCGTCATATCCTCAGTCTTTTTTGCCGCGTGGTCCGATGCAGAAGCAGTTTTGCGAGTGCAGGTTGGCGTTCTGAAATCTTTCCGAAACCGGAGTTTCAGACCGAAACAGAGTTGGCTAAGTACCCCGTTGGGGAACATTTTTGTTTTTTCTTGCCTCAGCATTTTACCGGATGTCAGAAAAAGTGAATAACTGTATTTCTTGTGGGAAACAGATACCTCATAGGGATTACCATACCTTGTGTATACCTTGTTTAGGGCCTGAGCACGACGTTGTTGGTTGCCGCTCTTGTGCTAGGTTTAACAAACGCACTATTAAAAGGAGGTTAGACTGTGCCAGATTAGTGTTTGGGAAGCGTTGCAATTATAAAATGCCGTCGGATGCTTCGACGCCCGCTTCGTCCAAGAAGCGCAAGGACAAAACAGCGAAGCCTAGGGTTGATGAACCGGCAGTCCCGGACGTCGGTTCTTTAGGTGGCTCAGTGGAGCCAGAGGTTTTGCCAGGAGTTTCCATAGAGTCCCAGGCAGAAACTTTACTGTTACAGGATGTGCCCTCTCAGGAGGTAGGCCAGGCTGAGGGGGCTTCTCAGGTGACTGTTCTTCCCTCTCTTCCCAAGGTAGTTGGAGCCTCCCCTTCTGTTGCCAAAACTTCTTTGAGAGGTAGGCCTAGTTTAGCTTCAGTGGGGGCTTCTCCTAGCATTTCAGGTTCTGTACCTAAGAAACATATGCTTAAAATGGCAGAAGATTTGATTACTATGATTAGAGGTTCTATGCCCCCGCCTGATAAGAGGCCTAGGGTGGAACCAGACTTTGATAGTTTTGAACAGTGTTCAGAGGCTTCAGGGTCTTCTGCGGAAGACTTGCAGGAGTATCCTACTTATTCTGATTCTGATGTGGATGATTCCACTCCTACAGCTACTCCTCCTGAGGATTTCTCATTTTCAGAAACTCTGCATTCCATGAGGGAGCACTTTAAATGGGAAGGCCAGGATTACTCTGATTCCAGGAAAAGGCTTAGGGAATTCTTGTTTTTACCCCAGCATAGGCCCTTGGCTATTCCTCCTGTGTTGAATGTGGTGGAAGATGTTTTTGCAGAGGCTTCCCTGAACCCTGACTCTTTGCCTCCTGCTCCTGTTAAGCCTGATAGGTATTATAGGGTGCCCAAGCTCATAAGTATTTGTTTAAGAGTCCTAGGGCGGACCCAGAAACTATTTCTCAAGGCCCTAAAGGTGTTAAAGCTTCTGTGGTTAAAAATCCTGTTCCCACTGATAAAGAGGCAAGGGCTTTGGATAGGTGGGGAAAGAAAGTGTATACTTCTTCCACTCTAGCCATGAGGGCATTGAATTGTCAGTTTCACATGCTAAAATATCAGAATTACCTCCTTTCACAATTAAAATCTAAGGTGGATGCTTTGGCAGGAGGTATTGAGTGTAAAGAGTTGCTGGATTTGGTTCATGTGTCTGAACAAGTGGGTAAGCATTCTTTGCAATGTGGTTTTGATGCTGTACAGGCCTCCTCGAGGGTGGCCGCTACTAGTTCTGTTCTTCGCAGGCATGCCTGGTTGAAGGATCAGAATTTAGCTGAGCATGTTAAGACAAGGATTTTGGATGCTCCTTTACAGTCTGATGTGTTGTTTGGATCGCCTGTGGAAGCAGTTTTAAAGAAAATGGAGGACAAAGCTAAGTCTATGCAAACTGTTAAAGATTTTTGCAGGTGCAGCCACCAAGTTTAGTAGAAATTGGCCTGCTAAGGGGTGGACATATCCTGCTTATGATTCCCAGTCTAGGGGTAGGTCTAGACGTGGTAGGGGCAGGGCTCAAGGTTCTTTTAGGCCTAGAACAGGGAGTTCCCCTGCTCAGACTTCTGGTGAGGGCAGGGGTCAGTCCTTTCGTAAACAGACCCAATGACCTGTCTTTTCCGCTGCCAGTAGATTCTCGTCTGGCAGCTCCTTTGGGAGGAAGACTGTCTCTTTTCAAAGAAAATTGGGATTTAATTACTCAAGACAAATGGGTGTTGGATGTCATTCACCACGGTTACAGATTTTATTTCCATACAATGCCCCCTTTCAAAGGCATGCCAGACGTTCCTCCTCCACAAAGACAAGAGGCTCACAAGCAAGTTTCTCAATTACTCCAGATAGGGGCCATTCAGCCAGTCCCTGTATCAGAAAGGGGCCTAGGATTTTATTCTCGCCTGTTCCTAGTACCAAAGAAAGGGAACGCGTGGAGACCAATTTTGGATTTATCTCTCCTCAACACTTATCTGGACATTCCCAAGTTCAAGATGTTGACGTTACAACAGCTTTTACCTCTGCTGGGCAAAGATCACTGGATGGTAACTCTAGATCTCAAGGAAGCTTACCTTCATGTGCCTATAAGGCTAAGTTGCAGGAAGTATCTGCGGTTTCGAGCTGGAAATTCTCATTATCAGTTCTCTGCATTGCCCTTTGGCTTATCTACTGCGCCCAGAATATTCACAAAGGTTCTGGCTCCAGTGATTGCTTACTTCAGGCTTCAAGGAATTCAAATCTATCCTTACTTGGACGACTGCCTGCTTCTGGCTCAGGAAAAGGAAGACCTTGTACAGCATCTGGAACATGTTATAGCAGTGCTAAGATGCCTAGGGTATTCTGTGAACGAAATAAAGTCCAGTCTAGTACCCTCTCAAGACATGTGCTTTCTGGGTGTGAGACTGAATACAGCAGCCCAGATGGCCTTTTTAACCCCGGACAAACAACAGAGTCTATCACTTTACTTCCATCAATTATCTCATCAGTCCGTGCTGACTGCAAAGACAGTCCTTCAAGCATTAGGGTTCATGGCATCTTGTATTCTGGTGCTTCCCAATGCCAAACTGCATATGAGGAAGCTACAATGGTATCTCAAAAATGTATGGACACAGCACTGCCAGGATTTGGACACTGTCATTCAAACAATACCTTGCCTTCAAAAAGAATTTTTGTGGTGGGCTCAGGAATGTCACCTAAACAAGGGACTCTCTGTGACCCGGCCAGAGGCGAGTCAGATTTTAACGACAGATGCCTCGGACATTGTTTGGGGAGCTCATCTAAAAGGAAAGTGGATACAAGACAAGTGGCCTGCCAGACTACTGCATCTACATATCAACATGAAGGAGATGTTAGCAGTCCAGTTTGCATTAATGGCTTTCAAGGAGTTACTTCTTCCAGGGCAGGTGTTGATTCTAACAGACAACACAACTGTCATGTGGTACATCAACAAGCAAGGGGGAACACATTCTTATCCTCTATGCAGGCAAGCAATGATTTTATGGGAGACTGCGCTAAGCTTGCAACTAACTCTTCAGGCAAGGTTTCTGCCAGGAGCACAGAACTCCTTAGCAGATGTGTTAAGCAGACAAATCATGGATCCCCACAGTGGAAACTGGATCTTCATGTATTTCAAAATTGACAGTGTCTTGGGGAACTCCAGACATAGATCTGTTCGCTTCTCCACTAAACCACCAGCTGCCACAGTATTGCACAAAGGGGTTTCATCACACAGCTTGGAAAGTGGATGCTCTGTCTTTCAGTTGGAAGAACCTTCATGTGTATGCCTTTCCTCCTCTACCTCTTCTTCCAAAGGTACTATTAAAGGTCAGACAAGACAGGCCAAGGATGATTTTGATAGCTCCAGATTGGCCTCGGCAACACTGGTACCCACTCCTCCGGAGTCTGGTAAGGAAGCCTCCATGGCCTTTGCCTCTGATTCCTCATCTGTTATCTCAGCAGGATGGTCATCTGCTCAATGTCAAGCTTCACTCTCTTCATCTAACAGCCTGGCATATTCTGTATTGAAGCACAGCAGGTCTCAACTTCCTCAACAAGTTTTAAATGTACTTATGGAAGCTAGAAGACCTAGTACACGGAAAGTGTACGCAGAAAAATGGAAGAGATTTTTATTTTGGAGTACAGCAAAGAATTTGCAGGTTTCTGAGCCTAATTTGAGTGCGGCTCTTCAATACCTTACTGAGTTATTGGACAAAGGTTTGTCCTTCTCTTCTATTAAGATACATGCTGCAGCAATTTCGGCTCACTATGATTGTGACCCTCCATTGTTTTCGCATCCTTTGTTCAAGCAGTTTCTTCGAGGGGCGAAAAATATAAGGCCCCCAAGTAGAGCTCCTACTCCTGCTTGGGATCTCAATTTTGTGTTGGAAAAACTTACTCTAGAACCTTTTGAGCCTGCGGCTACTGCTGAATTGAAATACTTGTCATGGAAGACTGCTTTTCTGTTGGCTATTACTTCTGCAAGAAGGGTGTCTGAGTTGCAGGCCCTTATGGCAGTAGAGCCATTTTGATTTTCCATAAGGATAGGGTATCATTACGCACTAATCCTTCCTTTATGCCTAAGGTGGTTTCTAATGTGGCTTTAAACCAAACTATTCATTTGCCTACGTTTTATGCAGACCCCCAAAATAAAGGGGAAATGATTTTGCACACTTTAGATGTACACAGGCAATTGCGTTATTATTTAAGCAGGACTAAGGATTTTAGGCAGTCTCAGCAGTTGTTTGTTTCTTTTGCTTTGAGTTCACAGGGCAAGCCTGTGTCAAAACAAACTATTTCTAGGTGGATTGGCTTTTGCATTGCATTTTGTTATTCCCATCATGGCAAGGAGATTCCAGCTGGGATTAGGCCTCATTCCACTAGGGCTACTGCCACTTCAACAGCATTTCTAAGGGGGGTGGCAACTAAGGATATTTTGGAAGCAGCTACTTGGAGTTCAGTGCATACTTTCTCTAAGCATTATCACCTTCCTATCTACTCTAAGTCTAGGGCTGGTTTTGCCACAGCTGTTTTGCAAGGCATGTTGTCAGCTCCTCCTTCTTTATGATTTGCCAGCCTCCCTTACCTCTGCTTTGGGATTCTACCCACTAGTAAGGACTGCAGCAATGGAAGACGAAGAACATAGTACAGTTTTGTACCTACCATAAATGTAGATGTTCGAGGATTCCATTGCTGCAGTCCAATTTACCCTCCCTCCTTCCCCTCTGTGTTTAGGGGTGGTTGTGTAGGTGAGTTTACATGCTTATATTTTTGTACATGTTTTTGGTGCAGGTATTTTGGGCCTTGTCTTTTTAGGGTCTTCTGACATCTGGGGCAAGAAAAGACTGAGGATATGACGCCGGTCATGCGCATTAGTACCCTGACGTACTGACGTCAGACTAATGCGCCCTGACCGACGTCAGCCTTATACTCTGGTATTCGGGCCGACTGGATGCGGACTATACCCACTAGTAAGGACTGCAGCAATGGAATCCTCGAACATCTACATTTATGGTAGGTACAAAACTGTACTTTTTCCATGGTGCTTATAGCAATAATGAATGCAATGGCCTTTCCATTTAGAAATGGTTTGCTTTGAAATAGCTTTCCCCTCTGTCCCTGCAGCAAATGCCACCAGCAGTTGTTCAGATTTCCTTTGAGGTTTAGTCCTGTTGTCTGTGGACATCTAAGGAGTGCATTATCCGTTCCCCTTTGTTCTGTGGATTAGAAAAGAAGGTTGGAAAATGAATAGATTGATTAAGAGCCACACTGGATACCACTTTGGGCATGAAGGAGGGATTGGTCCTGAGGGACACCCTGTCCGCATGAAAGATGATGAAAGGCTCCACTGCCATAAGGGCCTGTAATTCAGACACCCTTCTTGCTGAAGTGATTGCTGAAAGAAAAGCTGTATTCCAAGAAAGGAATTTTAACTCTGTACTTGCAGCTGGCTCAGAAGGAAGCAGAGTGAGTTTTTCCACTACAAAGTTAAGGTCCCAGGCTGGAGTTGGGGCTCTTCTGGGTGGTCTTAAGTTTTTGGCCCCTCTGAGAAACTGCTTGAGCAGTGGGTGAGAAAAGAGAGGTGGGTTCTGTGTTGCAATGAGCTGAAATGGCTGTGCCGTGAATTTTGATGGAGGAAAAGGAAAGGCCCTTGTGAAGCATCTCGGTTAAGTATTGAAGAATCTGAGGTAAATTGGGCACTGCTGTGGCCATCCCTTGAGTTTGGTTCCAGGCACAGAATCTTTTCCATTTTTCAGTATAAGATTTTCTAGTACTAGGCCTCCTTCCCTCCAAAATGACATCCAACACTTGTTTACTGAGGGATGGTAATGGAGACATTAGGTAATTAGCCAGGCTGCCAGGTTCAGGGTTTGAAGCTGGGGGTACAGAATCTGGCTCTCCTGCTGTGACAGCCGGGTAGGGGTCTGAGGCAGGTGCCATGGGGCTAGCTGTGACACACTGCATAAGAGGGGGTACCAGTGTTGGCGTGGCCAGTCTGGTGCAATCAGTATCATCCTCGGTTTGTCCTGTTTGATCTTTAGTAGTACTTTGGAGAGGAGAGGCAGAGGAGGAAAGGCATAAACTGGTAGATCTTTCCAGCTGAAGGACATAGCATCCACTTTCCAAGCTTGCTTGTGGGGAGTCCTTGTACAGAATTTGTCCAATTGGTAGTTCTGGGGGGAGGCAAACAGGTCTATATCTGGGCTCCCCCATTTGTTTATCAACATGTTGAAAGTCTTTGGTTCCAGTTTCCACTCGTGTGGGTCCATGTGATTTCTGCTTAGTTTGTCTGCCAGTGTATTTAGTTTTCCTGGCTGGAATTGAGCCTGTAGATGCACTTGGTAGCTCAAGGCTGTGTTCCACAAAGCCATAGCTAGTCTGCAGAGGGGAAGGAATGGGTACCCCCCTGCTTGTTTATGTACCACATAACAGTGGTTTTGTCCGTCTTTACCATTAATTGTCCTGGAAAGGTGTGTTCCTTGAAGGCTGTCAGAGCATTCTGTACAGCTAACATTTCTTTTTGATTGATATGCAGGTGCATTTGACTTGGGTTCCATTTGCCCTGAATGTACTTCCCTGCCAGGTGAGCCCCCCATGCTTTGTCTGATGTGTCTGTTGATAGGGTTTGGGCGGCAGGGGGTAGAGTGAGTTGTTAGTCCCTTGTTTTGGTGGCAGGCCTCTGCTCACCAAAGGAATTCTAACCGTAGGCAAGGTATGATAGGAATCATTGCTTCTAGATCCTGAGAATGTTGACACCATAGACTTTTTAGATAACCATTGTAGTTTCCTCATATGCAATCTTGCATATGGAATTAGTAGAATGCATGAGGCCATGAACCCCAAGGCTTGCAGTATTTGCCTTGCAGATAGCAGGGTTTTTGTGGCCACTAGTTTGAAGTAAGTTGTCAAATGAGTTTGTTTCTATGGCATGAGGAAAGCCATCTGGGAAGTTGTGTTCAAGCTTGCTCCCAAGAATATAATTTGTTGACAGGGTACAGCTGTGATTTATTTTTGTTTATGGTGTACCCCAGACAAGTTAGCACCTTTTGTACAAATGCCAGATGATTCAAAAGTATGTCCTGGCTTTCTGTCTGAGTTAGACAATCATCCAGGTATGGGTATATTTTAATATTTCTTTGCCTGCAAAATGCAGTGACTGGAGCTAGGTACTTTGTGACTACCCTGGGCGCAGTAGATAAGCCAAAGGGCAGTGCAGAGAACTGATGGTGCATGCAGCCTGCTTTGAAGCGTAGGTATTTTCTGCAAGATTCCCTGATTGGGATGTGCAGGTAGGCTTCCTTTAAATCCATTGTTGCCAACCAGGCATCTTTGCCTATCATGGGAAGCAACTGGTGAAGAGTTGGCATCTTGAATTTTGTAATCACCAAAAAGGTGTTTAGGATGGAAAGGTCCAGGATAGGACGCCATGCGTTGTCTTTTCTGGGTACTAGGAAAAGTCTTGAGTAGAAACCTTGTCCCATTTCGTCTTCTGGTGCAGTCTGGATAGCCTTTAATGTTAAGAGAGAGAGTATTTGCATTTGAGCCTCTGCCCACTGATTTGGGGGTAGATATGGCCAACCATTTGAGTATGGTAACGTGTGGAATTGAAATCTGTATCCTTGGGAAACTATGTTTAAAACCCATTTGTCCTGGGTAATGAGTTCCCAGTTTTTTGCTTGCAGAGCAATCTTTCCCCTAAAGGAGCGGTCAGTTGAGAAGTGCTTGAAAGTTTTAAAGTTAAGTCATTGAGACAGCTTACCATAGGGGGGAGTCTTACTACTCCCTAATTTGGAAGTGGGAATCCCCTACTGCTTAATCCTATGCATACTCTGGGTCTGAAGCCTGGTTGTTCTGCTGGTTCTGGGTTTGAACTAAGAAGGCCTGGAAGAGGCAGGAAAGGACCAGTTTTTTGAGGGCCAATGCGTACTAAATCTTGGAGGCTGCACTTGTAAGAAATCTTTAACAGTTTGCATAGATTTAGCTTTTTCCACCATCGTTTTAAGAACAACTTCTGCTTTGTTGCCAAACAGGCGGTCCTGATTTAAGGGACCATCCAGCAATTTAGTTTTAACATGATCTTTCAAAGATCGCTCCTTAAGCCAATCATGCCTTCTAAGCACAGACCCGGTGACAGCAGCCCTGCAAAATGCCTCTAGTGAATCAAAACCACATTGCAAAGTATGTTTTCCAACCTTTTCAGCAGAATGCATTAAATCCTGTAAATCCTTATTTTCAGCACAATCAGGAATCAACATCATTTTCTGTTTAAGCACTCCAATACTATGCTGCTGATACTTTAACACATGAAAGTGGCAATTTAAGGCCCTGATGGCCAAGGTTGCAGAGGTGTATACCTTCTTACCCCATCTATCCAGGGCCCTGGAATCTCTATCAGAGGGGGTAGGATTTTTGGCAGTAGTAGCTTTAATGCCCTTGGGTCCCTGTGAAATGGTCTCAGGATCTGCAGTAGGATTTTTAAAAAGGAACTTGTGAGAATCAGGAACCTTGTAATATCTATCAGGTTTTCTGGGAGCAGGAGGTAGAGAGTCAGGGGCCAAGCTGGATTCCGAAAAGCATTGTCAACAATATCCAGCACAGGAGGGATAGCTAAAGGCCTGTGCTGGGGCAGGAGTAAGAAATTTCTTAGCCTCTTTTTAGAATTAGAGTAATCCTGACTTTCCCAGTGAAAATGCTCCCTAAGAGTATGCAAGGTTTCACCAAAAGAAAAATCCTCTGGGGGAGAAGCAGAGGGAATAGAGTTCTCTGCATCAGAATCCTCATAGGTAGATAAGGGTAAATCCTGATCATCAGAGGAGACAGAAAGTTCAGAATCCTGGTCAGAAGTATCATAAGCAAACTCAGTCCTAGGTCTCTTAGAGGGGGAAGGTTGGCTTCCCCTGATTAAAGTAGTAAGGTCTTCAACCATTCTTATCATTTGTTTTTTAGGCATAGAGGCCTGACCATGCTGTCTGGGCATCGGTTTCCTAGGCATGGTTCGAGTTTTAGGCCTTGAAGAAGAAGATATTATCATTTTAATATGCAAGTCAGTAGGCCTGAATACACCCTCAGAAGCCGGTGCCTGCACAGCGACTCCGGACCCATCCAAGGTAGAGACATCCGCAGATTCCACAGTTGAAGCATCTCGTGGCATATTGGACTCCGAATGGGTCTCAGTAGAGGACTGCAAATCTGAAGTAGCAGGTATCAGGGGCTGTGAAAGGCCTCACTGAGTACTGGCAAACTGGCGACTAGCTTAGGAGAAGCATCGTCGGCAGCTTTGGACCTAGGCCACCTGTCTTTATCTTTGTGTTTTTACGGAATGTCTGTAGTCGGGTGGCTTACCGAAGACATATCTGGATAATTGAACCGAGCACCAAAATATTTAGAAGTGAAAATATACAGACGACCTATAGTTTGTGGTGTAAATAAGGCAGATAACCGAGAGTGAGGTACGGCGTGAACAGAGCCTAGGCAATGAATACAGTACGAATGAAAATCCTTATGAGGTATTTGCTTTCCACAAGAAATGCAATTATTGACTTTACTGACATCGGTTTAGAGCAAGAAAAAGTTTCCCCAATGGGGTACTTAGCTTTAGTTGAAGACTTCGGTTCTGAAACTCAAAAACGAAAATTTCAGGAGTCTGCCGACCGGCGCTTGTGAACTGCTTCTGCTTCGGGCACCACACAGCAAGAAAGACTGGTGTAATGGTGTCATCTGCATGCTTTTTACCCCTGACTACCTGACATCATGGAAGATGAGACAGCAACCGACACAGGACCCAAGACTTTGATAATCAGGTCGACTGAGGGCTACTGCAAGCAGATAACCCAAATGTGATGACTGCAACAGTAAAACACGAAGAACATCTGGTAGGGTATTAAAGGAAAAGCTAGCTATATTTGCAGATTATATTATTTTGCATTTAACAGTATTTAACTGTGCTCAGCCTAGGCCTCTGTTTTTAGCTACTCACACTACCGATGCCATCTTGGAATTCAGCAACTTGAATATCAGAATGCTTATACAAGTACTTCATCTTGAGAGACCTAGAATAGGTCTTGAGGTTCCCTCTTTTTGGGAGAACTACAAAGTCTGGAGTAGAATTCTGTCTTCTTTCCGGTGCAAGAACTGGCTCTATTATATGTTGGGCTAGAAGGCCTTGAATACGGATGTATAAAAGATGCTATTTGTCTGTCATATGTGCCAGTCTCTTCCAATGCAGCCTGTAAAATGCAGTGATCTAGAGAATCCATTTACATCTTGAGATACTAATACAGACTGTAAGGCACTGTAACAGTCTCCAAGCAATCCTGCTGGAAGGACTGGGGTTTAGGTTTGGGAATGGGAGGGGGAAGGGCTGGAATACCCTGCATGCAGTCATAGTTGTTCCCTGCTAGTGGAAGTCCCCTAGAGACCCTAAGACTTTCTTTTACTTCATCAATAACATTTAATTTACAATGGAGCCTGTTTGCCTTTCATGGCTTACCTTTCACCTGCCTGTGACGGAAGGATCCTGGCTTAGATGGGTACACTGGATGGGGGGGGGTTGTTTTACATCCTGTGAGACATTTCCTTCCTCCTTTTTCATAAAAAAACTTCACTATTTTATTTGCGCTCTGACTGAGATTGAAGCCTTAGCCAGATATGTTTCCCAATCTCAGACCCTGTGGCTGCTGTCCTAGGTTATGCATCAACAGCATCACAGCACTTAACAGATACATTTAACTAGATGTGCGAGTGAGTTCCTAATGTTTTGACCTCAGGTTAGCACCAGACACCTCCTCAAGTCTCTCTTCTAGATGGTAATGCAGGGCCACCTAGAACTTAGCCATGTATTTCTGGCAATTTATATCCCTAAAAGCCAGGATGACAGCTGTATAAACTTTCCTCCCATATCAATCCAAATGCCCTACTCTTTGTCATCTGTATGTGTGTAAGAGGGCAGAAAACAGTTCAAATCCTTTTTCTGGCTCCATGGACACCACTACTGGATCCACTACAAGACCCAGTTATTTGTCAGAATCCTGCACTCTGTAAAACCTATCAGCTTTCTTCTGCAAATGAAGTTGACAGCTTCCTTGGAGGCACCTTCAAGGGCCCCTAAATGGGAGGGGTGGCCACAGGCTTTGATCATTCATGCCTAAATGGTCAAAAGCATCTTTTCTGGGCCTCTGATGCCTCTTTTATTATCCAAGCTGAAGAAATCCTTTATCCTGGAAACAGACCCTCCAAATAAGATATCCTTTCTAGAGGGCTCAGTGTTTGTATCACAGCCCAGAAGGGAAGACAACCAAGAGGAATAATTTAGTTTCTTCTCCTCGCTTTCCTGCAAGTCCTCTTCCCTAGCAGGAGAGTGGTCCCTCTGTTTTAGCAGAGGGGAATTCAACACTGAACTTTCTGCATCTGGCTGAAGGCTATGAATGGCATTCAACAGGTGATAGAACAGTGCCTCAGCTGGGCCTAACAAAGCTAGAGGAGTAACAGGCATAGAAGATAAGACCCACCTGATGTCCAAGATCCTGATGCCAGGTGGGAGGTGGGAAACTGAAATATGCTTCACCTTTTTGGTCTTCTTGTGAGGGAAATTCACTTTGGAAGTCTTAAGTCTCTGAAAGGGAAGATCAGACTTCCATGTCACTCACTGCCACATCATGTTTAACTAAATAAGTCAGGGTCCCATTATTTCTTTCAGAAATAAACCAGAATTCTGAAATGAACTTCCAAGTCTGGGCACCCAGTTGGACATGCCATTTTCTACAGACATGCAGCTTTCAAAAGGGCAACATCAGAAGTCTGTGGCACAGTAGGTACTTAGTAAAGGAAAGTACAGTTGTGTACACTTACCATAAATGTAGATGTTCGAGTGTATTCACTGTTGCAGTCATCACATTTGGGTTATCTGCCTGCAGGTAGCCCTCAGCCGGCCTGAATACCAGAGTCTTCGGATTTCTGCATCGGATGCTGTCTCTTCTTCCATGACGTCAGGTCGTCAGCGGTATAAAGCATGCAGCCGATGCCATTACATCAGTCTTTCTTGCCGTGCGGTGCCCGAAGCAGAAGCAGTTCACAAGTGCCGGTTGGCCATCTCCTGAAATTTTTGTTTTGGAGTTTCAGAACTGAAGTCTTCCAAAAAAAAAAAAAAAAAAAAATAAGATAAGTATCCCGTTGGGGATCCTTTTTTACTTGTTCTAACCGATGTCAGTAAAAGATAACAATTGTCCTGCCTGTGGAAAGCAAATACCTCATCGAGATTTTCATTCTTACTGCATCCCCTGTTTAGGCCCATTCCACAACGTCCCTCGCTGTCTGTTTTGTGACTTGTTCAACCCCCAAACTATTCGTCGTTGGGCTGTTTTTGCAGCCAGTTACTTTCGTACTCGATCTCAGTACTCTGAAATGGCTTCGTTAAGCCATCCAACTACCTATCTTCCGAAAAAACGTAAGGATAAAGACAGAGACAGACCACATAGGTCCAAAACTGTAGACGTCGCTTACGTTAAGCTAGTCGCCAGTCTGCCGGTACTCAGTGAGGCCCTTTCGCAGCCCCTGTTACCTGCTACTTCAGATTCGTAGGCCTCTACTGAGACCCATTCGGAGTCCGGTATGCCTCGAGATGCTTCTTCGACTATGGAACCTGCGGATGTCTCTACCTTGGATGGGTCCGAAGCCGCTGTGCAGGCACCGGCTTCTGAGGGTGTATTCAGGCCTACGGACATTCATATTAAACCGACGCCGTCGTTTCCATCCAGAAGTTCTGAATCCCTCAGGCCAAAAACTCGCACTACGCCTAGGAAACCGATGACCAAACGCGGGCTCAGGCCCATATGCCTCAAAAACAAATGCTTAGAATGGCTGAAGACCTTATTACCTTAATTAGGGGAAGCCAGCCTTCCCCCTCTAAGAGACCTAAAACTGAATTTCTTTCTGATTCTTCTGATCAGGAATCTGATATTTCTGCTCCTTCTGATTACCAGGATTTACCCTTATCTACTTATGAGGATTCTGATGCAGAGGATTCCATTCCCTCTACCTCCCCTCCAGAAGATTTTTCTTTCAGTGAAACCTTGCATACTCTTTGGGAGCATTTCTGCTGGGAAAGCCAGGATTACTCTGAGTCCAAAAAGAGACTTAGGGAGTTCTTACTTCTGCCTCAACACAGGCCTTTAGCTATCCCTCCTGTTCTGGACATTGTAGATGATGCCTTCTTGGAATCTAGCCTTACCCCTGACACTTTACCTCCACATCCCAGAAAATCTGACAGGTACTACAGAGAACCTGATTCTTACAAGTTCCTCTTCAAGAATCCCTCTGTTGGTCTAGAGACTATTTCCCAAGGACCAATAGGCATTAAGGCCACTGCTGCCAAAAATCCTACCCCTTCTGATAGAGATTCTAGAGCCTTAGACAGATGGGGTAAGAAGGTATACACTTCTGCTACTTTGCCTATTAGGCTTTAAATTGCCAGTTTCATATGTTAAAGTATCAGCAGCATGTTATGGGACTACTTAAACAGAACATGATTTTGATTCCTGACTCTGCTGAACACAAAGAATTACAAGCGTTAATGCATTCTGCAGAACAAGTTGGTAAACATACTTTGCAATGTGGTCTTGATGCTTTAAAAGCATCTTGCAGGGCTGCTGTCACTGGTTCAGTACTTAGAAGGCATGCTTGGCTTAAGGAACAAAGCTTTCCAGATCATGTTAAAGCTAAATTACTGGATGCTCCCTTAAACTAAGACCGCCTTTTTGGCAACAAAGCAGAAGAAGTCCTCAAAAGAATGGAGGAAAAAGCTAAATCTATGCAAACTGTTAAAGATTTCCTACAAGTATAGCCTCCCAGATTCAGTAGGCATTGGCCTTCAAAGAACTGGTTCTTTCCAGTCCCTTCCAGGCCTTCTCAGTCCAAACCCAGGAACAGCAGACCACCTAGGCTGCAGTCTCAGGCTATGCACAGACCTAAGCAGTGGGGGGCTCCCACTCCCAAAGCAGGGAGTAGTAAGCCACCCCCCTACGGAAAAATGGCACATTGACTTAACCTTAACCCTTCCAAGCCCTGCTCAACTACTTGTTCCCTTAGGAGGAAAGCTCGCCCTACATGCAAAAAACTGGGAACCCATTACTCAGGACAAATGGGTCTTAAACATAGTTTCCCAAGGTTACAGATTCCACTTCCACACACTACCAACCCCAAATGGTTGGCCAGACCTACCCCCAAATCAATGGGCGGAGGCCCAATAGCACATTCTCTCTCTTCTCAGTATCAGGGCTATTCAGCCTGTCCCAGCAGAACAAAGGGGACAAGGTTTTTATTCAAGACTTTTTCTGGTACCCAGAAAAGACAACTCCTGGCGTCCTATCCTGGACCTCTCTTTTCGCAACACCTTTCTGGTAGTTCCAAAATTCAAAATGCTAACCCTTCAACAACTTCTTCCTATGCTAGCCAAGGATGCCTGGCTGGCAACCCTAGACTTAAAGGAAGCTTACCTGCACATCCCAATAAGGGAATCTTGCAGGAAAGACCTAGGCTTCAGGGCAGGCTCCATGCACTATCAGTTCTCTGCACTTCCCTTTGGCTTATCTACTGTTCTCAGGGTATTCACAAAGTGTCTAGCTCCAGCCATTGCATTTTGCAGGCTGAGAAATATTCACATTCACTGATACTTGGATGATTGTTTGATTCAGGCAGAAAGCCAGGACTTGCTATTACAACACCTGGCATTCGTAAAGAAACTTCTAACCTCGCTGGGGTACACCATCAACAAAAAGAAATCTCACCTAGTACCCTGCCAACAGATTGTATTCCTGGGAGCAAGCTTGAACACAACTTCCCAGATGGCATTCCTCACTCTGGAGAAACAAGTTTATTTGACAACCTACTTCAAAGTATTGGCCACAAAATCCCAGCAATCTGCAAGGAAAATACTACAAGCCCTGGGGTTCATGGCCTCTTGCATTCTACTAATTCCATATGCAAGACCGCATATGAGGAAACTCCAATGGTATCTAAAAGGCCTATGGTGTCAACATTTTCGGGACCTGGAAACAATGATTTCTATCCTTCCTTTTATCAAGACAGAGTTCCTTTGGTGGGCAGAGGCCTGCCACCACAACAAGGGACTCCCTTTCACTCTACCCCCTGCCACCCAAACCCTAACAACAGATGCATCAAACTATGCCTGGGGGGCTCACATGGCAGGGCAGTGCATTCAGGGCAAATGGAACCCGAGACAGATGCACCTGCATATCAATCAAAAGAAATGTTAGCTGCACAGAATGCTCTGACAGTCTTAAAAGACTGTATTCTTCGAGGACAACTGTTGGTAAAGACAGACAACACCACAGTCATGTGGTACATAAGCAGGGGGGAACCCACTCGTACCCTCTATGCAGACTAACCATGGCTCTGTGGAACACAGCCTTGATCTACCAAGTACACCTACAAGCTCAATTCCTGCCAGGCAAACTAAATTCACTGGCAGACAACTTAAGCAGAAATTTCATGGACCCACACGAATGGAAACTAGATCCCAAAATATTCAAACTCTTGAGGAACAAATGGGGGGACTCCAGAGGTAGACCTGTTTGCCTCCCCTCAGAACTACCAATTGAACAAATTCTGCACAAGGACTCCCCACAGTCAAGCTTGGAAAGTGGATGCCCTGTCCTTTACCTGGGAGAGCCTCTCAGTTTATGCCTTCCCCCTCTGCCTCTCCTCTCAAAGGTTCTACTAAAGATCAAACAGGACAAGCCAAGGACAATACTGATATCACCAGACTGGCCACGCCAGCACTGGTGCCCCCTCTTGTGCAGTATGACACTGCTGCAACCATGGCACCTACCTCAGACTCCTTCCCTGCTGTCCCAGCAGGTGGGCTGGATTCTACACCCTCAGCTTCTAACCCTGAACCTTGCAACCTGGCTAATTCATTGAGCTCTCCTCTAGCATCCCTCAGTAAGCAGGTGCTGGATGTCATTCTGGAGGCAAGGAGGCCTAGTACTAGGAAATTAGATGCTGAAAAGTGGATAAGATACTGCTCCTGGAGCCGGGCTCAGGGGATGGGCACAACAGTGCCCAGTTTACCTTATATTTTACAGTACTTAACAAAAATGCTCCACAAGGGCCTATCCTTCTCGTCAATTAAAATTCGTGCTGCTGCCATTTCAGCACATTATAATACTGAGCCACCCCCTCTTCTCTCACCCCTTGCTAAAACAATTCCTTAGGGGGGCCAAAAATTTAAGGACCCCCCCCCAGGAGAGCTCCCACTCCAGCCTAGGACCTTAACTTTGTATTGGAAAAGCTCACCCCCCCCCCCCTTTGAGCCAGCTGCAACAGCAGAGTTGAAATTCCTTTCTTGGAAAACAGCCTTCCTTCTAGCCATCACTTCAGCAAGAAGAGTGTCTGAATTACTGGCCCTCATGGCAGTGGAACCCTTCATTATCTTCCATGCGGACAGGGTTTCCCCTCAGGACTAATCCTTCCTTTATGCCCAAGGTGGTTTCTAGTGTGGCCCTAAATCAGTCCATTCATTTGCCTACTTTTTTCCCTAATCCACAAATCAAAGGGGGACTTTCTGGATGTACACAGACAACATAGATTTTATTTGGACAGTACTAAGCCTCTCAGAAAATCTGAACAACTGCTAGTTGGCATTACTGCAGGGGCAGAGGGGAAGGCCATTTCAAAGCAAACCATTTCCAAATGGATAGCCCATTGCATTAATTTCTGCTACAAGCACCATGGGAAACCTACCCCACTGGGGATAAGATCACGTTCCACCAGGGCTGCATCTACCTGTGCGGCTTTTCTCAGAGGAGTCCCTACCAGGGACATCCTAGAAGCTGCTACCTGGACCTCTGTACATATCTTCACTAAGCATTACCACATGCCTATCTTTTCTAAATCCGGAGCAGGATTTGCCACTGCAGTCTTGCAGGGCTTGAATAGCTGGACCTAATACTCTTTAACTTCCTCCTCCCTTCCTTAGCTTTGGGAATCAACCCACGTGATGACTGCAACAGTGAAACACGAAGAACATAGTACAGTTGTGTACACTTACCATAAATGTAGATGTTCGACTGTATTCACTGTTGCAGTCCTGGTTACCCTCCCTCCAGCCCCCTGACTTCTCTTGGCTCTACATTTCCTTCTTGTTTGATATATTTATTTTTTCTGGTGTATTTGCTTTTTGATGGGGGTGTACCATACCATACAATTGCTTCCTATTGTGGGGGCACCTGACATCTGGGGCAAGAAAACTGATGTAATGGCATCGGCTCCATGTTTTATACCCCTAATGACCTAACGTCCTGGAAGAAGAGAGAGCATCTGACAAAGAAATCCGAAGACTCTGGTATTCAGGCCGGCTGAGGACTACCTGCAGGCAGATAACCCAAATGTAATGACTGCAACAGTGAATACACTCGAACATCTACATTTATGGTAAGTGTACACAACTGTACTTTTTTCTTCTCTGACACACAACCACTTGATACATTTTTCTTGTTTGGACATGTGTTGCCTGTGGTACAGAGGCAATTAAAACATGAGGCTATTAAAGACAGGGTTAGCTAATCATGTTTCTGTAATTATTCATGCATAAAAAATGTACAGAAATTTTACTTGGTACATGTACATCAACCCACATGAGAACTGATGTAGAGCTCTGTCTGTTTTCTACATGCCTTATTATACTTCTGTTTGACTGTTTGAAAAGGCATGTGTTTTACCAAGTCTTCTCTCTGAGCGAATACATTGTTAAGTTGTTTAAAAAGTCACTTTGCTTAACTCTGGGTAAGTCTTGTCTTGGTCACAGATTAAAAAATAAGCTTTCAATTTTAAGTTATGAAAGTACACAAGGGACCCCGAAGTTGAGGGACTGATTTGCAGACAAGCTTACAGCTGTCCTGTCTGCGAGAATCCCTTTTCTTGAAAGCTGTCTGTCAGGGAAGTTCTAGTGGTGTGTCCCTACCATCTGTTAGATGCCGTTTTCCAAACAAATGTCTGGCATGGATGAATGCTTCATCAGATGTGTGTGTGTCAGACAGGTGTGTGCTAATTAGCTGGACTATTGAGACAGTTCTGCATAATGCCACCCCCAGTGTCTGAGAATGCAGAAGGCAGTATAGAGGTACCATTAGAGGCCAGTGCAACAAGGTAGTTTCCCCTTTTTGTTGTAAATATTCCCTGTATCTGTATATCCATTCATGTAGCCTAAAAATATGGGCAGAATGTCACTCACTTATTTTTATCTATATTCTTGCTTGTGAGCGAATAGTCCCAGGGATTCAGAAATTTGTCATCTGTGATCATGCCAAGCCAGCACCATTCACATTGTGTGCATGATAAGCACTGAGGCTCGTCATGCATGTAGTGCAAATAATGCTGGCTCATAGCACACTCTTTGTACTGCGTGTGTAACCAACCTCATTGCTTATTACCTGTGCATATTTCCAGTCTGTCATGCAACTCTAGCAGCTCCTTTTTGCAGCCACAGTATAAACCTACAACCAGATCTTATTAGTACCTCATGACTGGATTAAAGTACAAACAGCTGAGATAAATGTTAAATATGTATGAGTACTTGTGGTTGTCATCGTGAGTCCATGCTTACTTACAGGAAAACTATGCTGACAGTGTGCTTGCTTATTCATTCATTTATTTATTTTATTTTATTGCTTTCATTTTCTGAGAAAATCCGACTTGGCACATGTCCTATTTTCAGTGGAGGCCCAGGGAGAAATGCTCCATTTTACAGAATGAGTAGAAAGCGGTTATACAAGATTTACATAATAAATGTACATACGTATGTAGAATAGCAATGATATGACAGTTAAAAATAAATGTACATACATGGAATGGTATATGAACATATAGTACAGCAATGATATGAAAACATGACAGTTAAAACAAGAATACAATAAAATAGTTAATATCAAGCTTATAAGAGTCTATTTATTTTCATATTGAATCAGCTGTAAATTGATATTGAGTAGGAGGCAGTGAAGTAACAACAGGATGAAGATGGTCACAGATTATGGAGGAGTATTGAGGAGGTCCATTGAAAAGGAGACAGAGACAGTAGTGGAGAGGGATAGATGATAGATGCTTAGAGATTGCGAAGAAATAGCTGTGTTATGCCCAGTTACATAAGAGTGGTGACAGTGAGTAAGGGTTTGGAGATTATCCAGGAACATCAAATGTACAGAGCTGATAACTGAGTAGGTAGGACTTGACTTGAGTTTTACATGATTTTAGGGAGTGTTCTTGTCGTATTGTTAGTGAGATAGTGTCTCAGGATTTAGCAAGGTGGTGGAAGAGTAGTGATTTGCCAGCAGAATTGTTGGGTTCGGATGTATGCAGTAGTCAGCACTATTCACTTTGTGTAAATGATAGGAATTGAGGCTTGTCGTGCAAGCAATGTAATGTTGATGTAATGTGCAGCAGTACTTCTACAGAGAAATGTTCCATGAAAGGAAAATCTCAGGGATATCTAAGGATGAAGCGTAGAGGTTTCACTATAGGAGCAGAAACCGCAAAGATGAACAGAAGAGTGCAAAGGGAACTTCCCAGCAAAGCAGGATTGCAAAACACAGTGGAGAAGGAGGTTTGACAATTCTTGAATGTATAATAATGTGAAGCCTAGACAAGGGAAAGTGAGTACAGCTAAGCATCATGATTTACTGACCTGCACCAGTCCTGATAACATCAGAGTGTGAATATTGGACCTGAACTATAATGTGAATGTCATTAAAATGAAAATAGGATGCCGTCAGTGGAGCTGACGCATCAGTTCAGTACACTTGGCAGTATATCCTCAGTTCTCTAACAAGGGGAGCCACTGAAGCAGTCAGACTGAAAGGGGTCGTAAAACATGCATATTAGGGAAAATTGGCAGATTTGCTGACTGGTAGCGAGAACAGAAAGGTAGGCCACCAGGGATTTGAACCTATGCCTTTCCTAGTGATAATATCTATACCTGTGTGTTTACAAGGTGAGCCATTGGAGGAATTAGATGAAAAGGGGTCATAAAACACACATATTAGAGAAATGTAACATATTTGCAGACTGCAAACTGAACATTGTAAGACAGCATACAACCCCAGAGGATTGAACTCCCCACCCAATGCATTGACACAGTACAAATAATTTTGTGAGTAAACTGAGCCATCAAAGCAGTTAGAATAAAGGCAGTAGCTTTATTTTAGATTGGCATGGTGTTGCACAGTGTTTCTTAGCTTTCTTTTACCGATGGCAAGGTCATAAAGCTTGACAAGGGTTGCACTTCATTTTTGCCATAGGACGAGAAGTGGCTTTTCTTGTTGGCTGTACATGTACTTCAGTGTTGCCCTCTGCGATCTGCTGCACAACCCATAAGCACAGAAAGATGATTTATTTTTATAAGCCCGTTGTAGGCATGTGTGTTGTGTTTATCTACTTTTGACCAGATTATATGTTGGAAATGACAGTATAGGACTGAGATGAAAATAGGAAGCAAGCATTGGGTAGAACACAGGGTGAGCAAATAAGGAATGTGCAGGATGGAGGTGGAATAGGAGTATGTCTCTCAACTTTTTAGCTCAATAATCCTGGTGAATTACAACAGTATTTGTATTATTTACTGACTGGAATCCTGAATGATTTGTCTAACATATACACTTTTTATACTGAAAAGGAACCAGTTGTATATATTAGTCAAATATCTGGGAAGTTGATTGGTATGGATGGGAGTATTTTTTTTCATGGGAGAGGTGCCCTTTTGTTTATTATTATTTATGTATGTATTTATTTATATATTGTTATTGTTATTATTATTTTTGAGAAGAGAATGTTGAGTAAGGAATTTAAGGAAATATGTCATTGGAAGTATGAGGTGGATAACATGGAGAGGCTAGGTAGCAGGGGAAGACACATGACTGACTAAGTATTGGTAACAGTGAGGAAGGGGGAGCACATTGTTGAAGGAGACATTAGACAAACCGAGAGAAGATAATGGTGATGAGAGGATTGTACAAACAAACAGGAGTGGGCATGGATGCAAAAGGGAGGAGAACACTGGGTTTGAGGAGAAGCGTTGGATGTTCAAAGATACAGTCTCTACCAGCTTAGACCCAGAGGGGAGATTAGTCATTACCTTGTGAACTGTCACTACTGGATCCTGGCTCAGAAGGTGGTGTCAGGTAGGAACATGATTCAGCAAGTCGTTATAGCATGGTCTCCATATGGCCAATGCTGGCATCCAACCTCCAGTCTGTTATCTCCTCCGCAAGCTCTGCTGGCTCCTGAAGGATGACAGAATTGTCACTTCCACTTGCCGTGCTACCAGCGGGTACCAATGTACCAAGCTTTGGTACAGGGCTACCTCACACAAGTGATACATGTAGGGCAGGAGGTGTAAGAGCAACCATGGCAGGCTGAAACCAGTGGAGGTTTCTGTTGGTGATGACACTACTGCCAACTTTGTGGGGGACAGTAGGACTTGCTGGTGGGTAAGGTGCAGGTTACTTTGCTACTGCATATAATAATAGAAATGGAGAGTAAAAAATAAGTGTATGAAAGAGGATAGTGATAAAGAGGATTTAGGAAGAAAAATACCAAAACAATGAATATTTCATCCTTTACTATGTTGATACTGGTAGAGTAAACTTGTTTTATTTTGTTTGTCCTTTCCTTTGGTATTTAGGAAAGTCTTAACTGAGCCAGTGGCCCACTTTTAGCTGAGGCCTGGGGAGAAAAGCTTCACAAGAGTTTAGAGACCTTATAATATTATCATTTACGAAGGTATGTCATCAGTTTGTTTGTGTGATTATAACATATGGGAGGAGTAGGGTAAGCCAAAAGCCATCTTCACATGCAGTCTGACATAAGAGAATACTAACTGCAGGAGCTATCTGTTTGAATTTTATCAATAATAAAATTGTATGTATACATAATAAACTTGCTAATCATACAATAAATATGTCTAGCACAGGTGATAGACAAGGGACAGATACTTCTACTATATTTATTATGAAATTCTCAGTAGACTATACATTTTTCATATATGGACCTTGTAGCGCTGCATTGATATTACTGGGATGATGAATATAGCCTGCCATGACGAGAACTTTTTGTGAAGTGAGAGAGAATTGAACTCTCAACCATCCCGACAGTCTTGGTGCACATAGAATTAACATGATGATCCACTTGTCCACCTATGTAGGATGAGGACTACAGATGTGCACATCTAATATGCATACTCATACTAATTCCTTTAAGCTATGCCAGTGCTAGCAGGTGTGGTGCTGCTATATAAAAGTTATACAGATTTGTTTTAAGGACTACAGCTGTTACCGTTCCAACAGATATTTCATGACTGCATGTAAACTTCAGTGATATCTTAGGTGCCCTAGTCTTCTCCTGTGCATCTCCCTTTTCCTTTTGATCTTTACAGAGACTAGAAATATAAACAGGACGTATTGAAAATTTGGATGGTGGCATACAGTAGCAGGTTATTTGTTCAGATCAAAGATAGTGTACCTCAGTACTGAAGTGATGTACCTTGACTTCAGCTCCCATTGTCTAAAGATGTCAGGCTTGCGCCTAGTCAGGTCACTGTAGTGGTGGCAGCACTGTTCTCCTGTAGCACAGATGACATCCTTGGCTAAATTCAAGGTGTCAGCTTTATTTTGTGACCCAGTATAGCCCTCTTTCATGACCGTACAGCTGTAATGCTTTTGTAAGATGTCCAGAAAGTCTTGGACCCGTCACTCCACCTCTGTGCTTTAAAAGGAGCACTAACCTCACTTTGTCCAGGTGTAATTGTCTCACCTTCAAAGATCTCAAGAAAAATGGCAGAGAAATGGTACCCAGAACAGTTCTTTTATGTCTCACTGTTTGCACAAAGGCAGCCACCCCATTTGCATGATGGATGGCAAACTAATAAAATGTAGGTAATGTGTTACAGTATTATGATTCCACTGGCACTTTGAGGTGAGAAACATGGCAGTCCTCCTTCCCACTCTTTGTTACTGAGTGTACATGCTCAGCAGCTACTCCTATTTTCAGGTAGTTCATTATGGGATGACAAGTCCTCCACCCTAACATAATAGACTGCCCTCATATGCTCAGGCATGTGCATGGCACTGCATGGTAATCTTCAGTTTATCAGATACGTGCATCAGGCAAATTAAGTAACTCAGAAACAGTGATGAGATTAGCCCTAATTGTCATAATTGTTGTACCCCGGGGGGGGGGGGTCTACATGATATAAGCATGACAAGAAGCACAGACCTTCATTGCACTATGGAAGAAAACAATACTGAATGGTGTTTGAATCCTGGATTAAGTTGTTCAATACTAAAGAAGATAATCTGCATACAAAGTTAAGTGGTATTTTTTACACAGCTACTTCCAGTGTTAGCTTTTTAATTGCTGTTCAATGTAAGGCCCAGAAGTGATGCCCGCTTGTCAGTGCACTAGCCAAAATGGTCTTAAGGTGTGCATTGCAAGTGTAATGAACATGTAACATGCATGCATATTACAGTAGATTGTAGCAACAGTACCATGCTATACACCATTCTACTACTGTGTGCCTTACACATATATGATTATTCACAGCCTTTGTACCACTTTTATTGTAATGCTCATTAAGTCCTGTGCTTGTTAACTTGGAGTCATGTGCTTGTTTTTTGGGGGGGGGTGAGATATTGTGCCCAGGAAACTTAGCATGCTTGACGTTTAGGTAAAGACTGTTTTGTGAATACACACGTTAGTGCAAGGCCCAATTAAAACATACCAGATGGTCTATAGTATAGTATTAGTGTTAAATTTCTAAGATTAATCTAGGGCTACAGCTGTTAATTCCACTGTTTTCCATACCAGCTGAGCTATGCCTAAGAAACCAGCTGAAAAAAGCAACTGCATTCAGTGGTACTTTCATGGCTACCCATATGCCTAAGTTTACGGATGCTGAAAATGACATGGTACTAGAAGCCCTCAGTCACCACGTTATATGGTTCCTTGCTGTCCATTCAACTGACCAGCCCTTCCATTTCTTGTCTAGCTGGAGCTTGTCAACAATGTTAATGTTGTGAGTAGTCAGGATTATACTTATAATATCGTTTGCCACAGAGCAAATGATAAGATCTGTGCTGTGCTGCCAACCACAGGGCAGAGTCCTATGTAGGTGACTGAGGGTGATATGTCGTAGGTCTACTGAACCACCATTTATGGAAACAAAGTAGTTCCTGGCCTCATTTGAAAGCAGTACCACTTCGGATGTTGGGGCAGAGTTTCTTAGGCCCCAGAGAATTTAAGCCAAAGATACCCTGAGTATGTAGTTTTACTATCAATATCTGCACTCATTCTTACCTGTAAGGCACATTACAGTTTATAATAGTTGTCTCAGTTCTGGCATATAAATACATTTGGCATCCAAGTTCTTTGTCTATCTGTACAAGGTATGGACAGGGTTATTGCTGTTGTATTTTATAGTTATGGTGTTGCGTCATACAAAGGATATTTTTTGCTTTGATGTATTCACAGGAGATTTGTTATACAGTACCACCACTGTAAAACTGTCCCTGTTTGATATTGGAGGATCTATAGCCTTGATAATGATGGCAGAGATGAGCTGCCAAAGTCAAGGGGGCGCAGACAGTGTATTGGATACAGGGAATGTGACTTCCAATTCCCCTACTCATAGTATGGACACAATCTCTATGCCTGCACATACCTAGGACACGCTACCATCTGAGATTGGACAGGGTGATGGGAACATTGTAGATCATGGAAGTGTTTTGGACGCCAGTAGAAAGATGTCTGAATCTGCCCAATCACTCATGAACAAGGAGGATCTACACAGGGGTGTTGGTGATGGTGGGAGCTGGAGGTATAGTTACTACACTCCCTCTGATGTTGGTGTGTCATTAGCTGTCACCTAACTTATGTGCAAGGTCATCGTGAAGGCAAAGGATAGTTCCACCAGAAGCATTGCAGAAGTAGTGAGGGTGATACAGGCTGTGCATACTGACCTACGAGAGTGCATGACCCTTGTGTTAGATTCACTAGATGGACTTGATCATACACTGTAGTGTGCAATGATTTCTCTGGATCATCTGTCGGGAATATAGGACTGTCCCAGTGGTCATTCTTCTACTACATCCACGGATGTTTGCCAAACTGGCTGTAAGCAGGTGAGCATGATCCTGCTCCCTCACTGCTAGTACTTCCACAACAGTACCAGTTGTGCATGTGTCTACACCCAGGACAGACCAATCCCCATGGTTGTGGTTATTCTGGCACATTCTCCAGCAGATGTCAGCCTCTGTCAGCACACCAGAATCTAGCCTAGACCATGATACATCCAGTGTGACTCCTGGCAGAGCCACCTCTTGTGAGTGGGGTCATGTGCAGGAAGATGAGAACCCTCTGTCATACATACCCTGGACCTGTCGAGTAGCCCAGGGCACAGTGCTGCACCACATGCTGAGGCTGTCTCTGCAGGCACATGCACACACAACCACAGTCCCCAGCACATTTCACACATCCACCAACCGGCCCATCTACACTTTAACCACCACCCAATCCAGTTTTCAGACACACCTTATATTATACACCTCAGCACTCACACACTTACCTGTAACTGACACACACTCCTGTACTCCCATGCCCACCTGTGCAAATGATAACTGTGTCCTGCCTTGTGTATATTGTTACTTGGGTTGCCCATATCCAATAGATAGCATAGCCAGCCTGTGGATGGGTAAGCACAGTCTGATGTTTTTCCATGCATAACTTTTACTGTTGTGTACCTGCTTAACTCTTGTATAGTGGTGTCATAAAGCTATGTGCAATCCGTTGCCTCTTTGCTAGTGCCACGGCATACTTTGCCTACCTCCATCTTGTATGGTCATTCCCTTCTGATGGCTCCTCCTCTGACTCCTCATTTATCTCAGCTGCCACTGCTGTGGTGCTGGGAACTATGGTCTCTGCAAGAGTCCACCCTGCAGTAACTGTGTCTTAACTATAATATTATGTGACATAGCACACATGGTCAGTATTTTGGCACAAGTGGTTGTGTCATACTACAGGGCAACACTAAATGTATCCAGACAGTGAAGGTTTGACTTCAGCACCCCAAACTCTGTAATGTTTCTGGCTTGCAATAGGTCCTGGTTGTCTCCATGGTCGTGCTGATTATGTGGATTTCTAATTGGTGTCATAAGCCAGAGTTCCAAGACATATCCATTATCACCCACAAGATGCGCCCCATGGGAAGTCACCCATTGCAAACCATTTGTAAAGATCACATCTGTGCCATATGAGGGAGTTGTTAAAACTGCCTAGGTCATCTGCACACATTGTAAATTATGTCCTGAACATTACAGGTCACCTGATGACTGAAGGAGTGACACCCTCTGTGGTTCATGTACCTCTCTGACAGTTCTCCAGGTGAGACCTTTATTTCAATGTAGGTGCAGTCTAAGACCCCAGTACCTCAGTGAAATGGGCTGTTGCATAGAAGTCCTGCATGGTGTTGGCTGTCTTCTCTGAAGTACAGCGGAACCAGGTATGCTCTCCCACATGTTGAAACATGGCATCAAGAAGCTGATAGAGTATTCTCAAAGCAGACCAGTAGGTCACTGAAAGGCCCCTGTAGGTAATCTATGTGAATCCACAGATACCTTTATATCCACTGAGATAGGGATTCAGTGACCCCACATATGACTACAGATGAGGCCAGTACATGTCCACAAGTTGTTGCATAATGTTTCTGTCTGCACAATGAAGGTTCATAGGTTCATACTAGGCTATCTGCCCTAGGGCATTTATAAGCCTAGCCAGAATGTGTTTGGCTTTCGCCACCCATTTTAAATTTATTTTGCTATGCCCTTTTTCGAGGTTAGTATACTGTGCCTCTGTCTAACAGTGACACAGAAGTGATACCCGGGGTAAACCTACGATCTCCCATCCACTCATCAAGATTCCTCTTGAAGAGAGTCAATGAGGGACTCTGCCTAACCTGGACTGGGATTTTATTCCAGAGTGAAGGGAGCCTCTGGGTTATGAATCTGTCCCTCCAGCATGTCCTATTTATTTCACTGCTGAGGTTCAAGTCTCTCGAGCGCATAGCTCGATGGGATTTGGATTTTCTGAGGTGCAACATGTCCATTAATTCCGCGTTGGACATGGCTTTATACGTCAGGCACAGATCGCCTCTGAGCAGGCGGTATGCCACTGAGTAGAGCTGGAGTTTCTTTAACCGGGCAGCATATGGCATCTGTTTGAGCTCTTTGATCCTCTTGGTGAGGTACTTTTGGGGTCTTTCCAGTTGCTGCAGGTGTCTGGTAAGGTACATCCCAAAAGGGGCATTGTACTCAATTATGGGCCTGATGAAGGATGAGTAAAGAGGCACGATGACCTCCCCTGATCTAGATGTGAATCCCTTCATGATTAGGTGGGCTATATAAAATGTTTTTCTAACCACTTTGGCCACGTGGTTGTCAAATGAGAGATTGCTATCAACTTAGGTCCCCAGGTCCCTAATTACTTCTTCTGTACTTAATGGATTACCACCTATGTGGTAATTTGTGGGCACTTTGTTTTTGCCAAAGGGGATGACTATACACTTTTTGGCATTTAGCTTGAGGCCATGGCTCTGGCACCAGTTGTCTGTTTCTATGAGGCCCTTTTGGAGGATGCTTGTGTCGGCTGGAGAGTCAATTATGGCGCCCAGTTTGCAGTTATCTGCGAACTTGGTCAGCCACAGTCCTTCCGTGTTGGCCTGTACCTCAGAGAAATATATACCAAACAAGAGAGGTCCCAGGACTGAGCCTTGTGGGACACCACTTGTAACTGGTTTGGAGTCTGACATGGCTCCAGCAATTCTAACCATGTGGGTTCTGTCCTTGAGCCAGTTTGCAATCCATCTAGTGACATAGGGGTTTATATTTAGGCTGGTGAGCTTATCTATAATGCCCGAGTGGGGTATTGTATCAAAGGCTTTTGCGAGGTCCAGGTAGGCTGTGTGGACCACCTTCCCCTCGTCAATGGCCTTGGTGACTGTTTCAAAGAAATCAGCCAGGTTTAAGAGGCAGGATCTGTCCTTAACAAAGCCGAACTGGGTAGGATCCAGTGTCTGTAGGTCCCCAATATCTTTATTTATGAGGTCCATGATGATCCTTTCCATAGCTTTGCAGACCAAGCTAGTCAGGCTTATGGGGCGATAGTTTCCAGGATCCGTTGAGGCACCACCTTTATGGAGAGGGACCACTGTTGCTGTACGCCACTCTTTTGGCACATATCCTGTAGTAAGGCTGAGATTGAACAGTAGTTTTATGTTTGGGTTTAGCTCTTCTTGGAGTTCATGTAGGGCAGCCGGGACACCGTCTGGTCCCATTGATGCTGTGTTTTTTGCTTTGGAGAGGGCGGCTCTTACCTGAGCATCTGAGATGTCATGGGGGCAGCACTCTGCTGGGATAGATATTTGCCCTTTTGGTGGGGAGGGGGGGAGAAGTTTGCGCTGAACCTGTCAGCTAGGATATTGGCAATGTCTGTGGGTTCGGTGTATTTTTTGTCATTTTGGACTAATTCTGCGCATATCTGGGAATTACCACCCAGGTTCCTAACATAATTAAAGAAAGCCTTTTGATTATCCTTAGTGTCCTCTGCAATTTTTCTCTCGAAGCTGGCCTTAGACAATTTTAAGAGTGCCCGTAGTTTTTTGCTAATACTGATCAGTGATTCCTTCCCTTTTTGGGATTTTGCTCTATCATTTAGTAGCTTCCTCCTTCTATTGTATAGTTTGTTTATGGCTGGGGTCCACCAGACAGGACGTCTGCCTTTGGAGGATTGGGTCTTGGTTTTATTTAGGATCGCATGATCCATGCATTCCTGAAGGTGTTCATAGAATGCATTTATAAAGGATTCTGCGGTCTGGGCCGTATTTTCCACAGGCCCGGGGGCTTTGAAGGATTCCACCTCGGTTTTGAGGAGTGTGAAATTTGCTTTAGAGAAGTTTTTCACTGTGGTTTTCTGGGCAGGGGGTGGGGTCGGGATGTGAATATCCAGTGAGATTAGTTTATGGTCTGATCTTATCAGTGAGGGATACACTTCTGGTCTGGAGCATAGAGTCCCCATGTTGGTGATGATCAGGTCCAGTATGTTTTCCCCTCTTGTGGGAGTGGTAACAAGTTGTTCCATAGCATTTGAGTTTATAAATTCTAGGAACCTTTGGGCTAGGGTGTTGGAGCTAGAGTAATGCTCCCAGTCTATGTTTGAGTAGTTGAAGTCGCCCAATATATTGGTGTTTGGAGAGACCTTCATATTTTCCAGTGTTCTCAGGAAGGCCGAGTGGGGTTCCTGGGTTTGGGAGGGTGGTCTGTAGCAGGCTATAAACTGGAAGGCAGTTTTACCCACTGTTAGTTGCACATGGATAGTCTCTGATGCTTTGTGGTTTGCCACCAACCTGGAGGTGTGGGTATCTTTGATGAATATCTATACTCCCCCTCCTTTTGTGGTTTGGTCCAAGTTTTGGGGCCGAAAAGCATGGTATGAGGTATAACCTGGTAGTGCTGGGGTGCTCTCGGGAGCCCTGAACCATGTTTCTGTTGCTGCACAGATATCGATGTTCTCCATGCTAAGGAGAGTTTCGAGTGCGTGCATCTTGAGGTTTAGACTTCTGGCGTTGAGTAGCATTACTCTTAGTTTCTTATCCCTTGTGATACCTATGGAGGTGGGTTTGTCTTTTGAGCCTTGCCTAAAAAAGGCACTATGGGGGTAGCAAGAGCCTTTGCCAAAATCCGAAAGCCCAGGGGTGACGGGTGCAAGCCGTCCCTAGCGAAGCATCGTGGCTTGTCGAGCATATCATCCCAAGCTGACAGGCATTGGATCCCCTTTGAATGACACCAGTACTTAAGCCAATTGTTGAAATTGACCATCTTGTCTTCATATTGTGGCATCATTCTTGGTGAGGGTAAGATGCTACTCAAGGTCAGGGTCATACCGTCCTGGGCTACATGCTCAGAGAGCTCCTCTATGTCTCTTTTCATGTAGTCCAGGGAGGTACATCTCAGGTCATTCACACCAGCATGGACAATGACTGAGTCATATTTGTACTTGCCTTGGAGTGACCTGAGTGCTTGTGTTATGTGGCGGATCCTAGCGCCTGACAGGCTGCTCACCGTGACCCTCTCCTTGTTCAGCCTGGTGAGCGGGACGTCAGTATGCCTGACGATAGAGTCACCTATTACACGTGTATCAGGTGTGTTGTTTAGTCTTAAGGGCTGTGACTGTTCGGCACACTGGCTTTGTGAGATATGTGTTGCACGTGTTTTGTTTTGGGGTACCGGTTGCTTGGGTGTCTGCTTTGGAGGTCTCTGCTGCTTAGGCAGATCTTTATTTAGAGCCTCCAAGTATGTTTTTGTGTGATTATGTGTTTGGTTTGCTGTCGTGGTAGGTCTATGTGATACTGGAATTGTAGTGAGTGTGGTTTCCTTCTCCTCCTGACTGGGTTATGCCAGTACTGAGTTGAGAGAGCTTAGCCTCCAGTTTGGCTATATGGTTGCATCTCTCAGATGTGTTGGAATTTGTTGGGAGGAGGAGAGGGTTGTCTGTGTACATGAGGCAGTTGTAACATTGCCTCAAGATTCCCAGATTCACCAGCTGGACCGGAGAGGAGATTGACAACTGACCTTTGGACATGCTAGAATAATATTGGGAATTCCTTTATAATTGAAAACAAGGGCCAGTGGGGAGTGAGGGTGTAGTGCTTTTAATTTTTAGTGCTGACGTATATAATTGCTTTAGTGAGCAAGTGCCAGGTAACTTAAGTGCAATGTGTTACAGGTAACTTAAATGCAAAAATGACAAACAGTAACTTTCTTTCAAGTGAAACAAGGAAATAAGTACAGTTCTCTATGTCATTGTCATGGTGGGCATGAAATTTTAAGTGAGGTCAGATGACCCGGTGCCTCCAGGGGTGACATAATGCACCTTCAGCTGCTGCATTTGGTATAAGAGTCTTTTGTAGATGCATAGTTACAATAGCTGTGGCAACCCCTAATATCCTACACTACATTCATTACTCTGCCTGCATGTGAACATATGGCTGTGTACTGACCTAAAGCGGTTGCACCATCACTTTACGACATTTAAACATGTATGAATCGATCTGCCATGCTGTTTTGCCTCATTATCATATGTAGTGCTTCTTTATATGGTCATTAGTATATAACATAGCCAATCATGTTATTTCATCTGGCTGTGTTGTGTGTTGGCTGGGTTTCTGAATTCCACACACCCTGTTCATTGCTGCTTGTCGAGGAAATTGCTCACCATGATGCAACAAAGTTTTCTGGATTATGGGTCAGTGTCTTGCCCTAATTTGTGTTTCATTTTCATGACTTCTGTATCTGTCACATCCTATACACTCTCAGTCAATGGCTCTTGGGCATGATTCATATTAATTTAATATTTAGTGTGCTAGATATTTGAAAACTAATATAGCTGAATTATAGTCTGAATGAGTAGGATTAAGACTACTAAAGTAAAGTTGGTTATAGTTTTTTTTTGTTGTTTTTTTCATATTTACTCGAATGTAGTGTTCGAGCTTGAGTAGTGTTGATTAAGAATTGCTGTCATGACAGCAGTTTAAAGAAATATTCTTTATAAGAGAAAAATATAGTATAGACAGTATAGTTTTACGATAACTGCAAAGCTTTGTCAAAATGAAACTGCTGCTGATAGAACAGTCTGAGAATTAGGGGCTTCAGAACAGTTAAAGCAAGTGTGAACTTGTGTTGCTATAGCAACATTCATTTTTTCCCTGCTTACCTGAAGTTGCTTAGGCACTTGTTTTTCTGTGTTGCCTGAAAATATGTTTCAACAAAATTGAACAAGCTTGCTATTTAAGATAACTTATGCCTGATCATTACTTCATTCTAAATGAATGCTGTGACATAAAGTTTTCTTTTGACACAAGATGGTTATGATGTATTTGTGAAGTGAAACTATTAAGCATTCACATGACAAACTCAGACAGTATTTATTTTAATTGGCAGCATTGACTAGAGAAGTTTTCAATAGTTTCATATGACAACATTGTAAGCAGAACAGAATCAACAAATATGTTTATCTCAAGGGACCTTTTACAAGTTATATAAACACCTGCTCAGCACCAAGAGAAAGATTCTTTTTCTGACAGTGTTCATTAACAATAGCCTGATTGCTTGTCTTCACTTGTTGTAAATTTGAACCGCCCAGAGTCCTGGAACCTTGATAATTGGCTTACCTTATAGGTCCAGCTGTTTGCTCCACTTAGTGATTATATTCCTTTTCATTCAGTGAATTTAATTTCTTTTACAGCTGTAAAATTATATTATTTTTGTATGTACAACTACAGTATCTGCTCCTCTGTTGATTATTATAGCAATAACCCACGCCTGGGTGTGGGTAATGCTAAATTTACCCACGGTTGGCGTGGTTTGGTCCCGAGGGCGAAGCCCGAGGGACCAAACAAAGCCAACTGTGGGTAAATTTAGCATTGCCCACACCCAGGCGTGGGTTATTGCTATTATACCATGACATTATTTAAGAAAAGAAACTATTACTTTTCTTAAATAATGGCATAGTATAATGCCTGTTTACTGCCCTCCCACAGATGTCTGGCATCCGCGGCAGTTCTGATGTACTGCGCGCCTGCGCAGTACATCAGAGCTGTGGGCAAAAGCAACGGAGAAAGCAAGATCTCCGTTGCTTTTTTTTAGTGTTTCGCTATGTTGAATGAGTTTAACATAGCGAGACAGTTTTAAAATAAGCAACGGACAACTCATTTAACATAGCGAAACACTAAAAAAAAAGCAACGGAGATCTTGCTTTCTCCATTGCTTTTTAAAAACACTATTCGCTTTGTTAAATGGGTTAACTATAGCGAGACAGCTTTAAAATAAGCAACGGAGATCTCCGTTGCTTATTTTAAAGCTGTCTCGCTATGTTAAACCCATTTAACATAGCGAGACAGTGTTTTGAAAAAACGAGTTATACTAATGGAAAAAAGTCCGGGCGACCGGACCTTTTTCCATTAGTATAACTCGATTTACAATGGGCACGCTGGCCAATCAGCGTGCACGTTTTTGGGGGATCATGGTATAATATTTTATAATGTACATAGCAGAGTAGGTTTTTGAAGTACCCTCACTTCAGATGACAGGTTGTGTTTGTGTGCCTGAAATTCCAGAGACTTTGGCCTAACTCCCTGGTCATCCCTTGGGAGTTCAACACAAAATTTTGAAGAGCATGTCCTTGCAAAAAAATTGACACAGTGGCTAAGAGGAAGGTGCGGAGGTCTTTGCGTCTCTTGGCTATAGTTAGCATAATGACGTCTCCCCTCTGGGCCGATAATCAAGGAGTCTGAATCCTCACCACTGGCACTGGAGAGGGAAGTTCAAATGGATATATCCAGTATTTCCAGATGCAGCCCTCTGCATCAAGCACAATTTCCCTTAAGAGCCCATAGGGAACACACTCAGTCCATTGTCTGGATTTCTCTGTCTCCCTCCAGGTCCCCAGTAAGACTCCCCACTGACACCACTATAGAGTTGAGTGCTGAGATTTGATTTTCTTGCACACACACACACACACACACACACACACACACACACACACACACCTGGGAAAAGGCTGGCACAGATTTAATAGGTATGCCCCCTTCTGTCCAGACTGTAAGCTAGTTACACCACCACCAGTTACTCCAAAGCAAGCTACTGTAAGGCTCTTGCAAAGGTACCGAATTATACTGAATGCAGTTAATATTAATAGAAATGGTACAAGGCTTCTAGGGGCAGCTAGAGCTGTCACCAGATATATATATATATAAGTACTCTCAGAGATTAAAATATTCTCTAAAAGACCAGCCACAATGAGAAGCTTAAATATATTTATAAGAAAAGAGCATGAAAATACTAAATATCTGCTTACAGTAAACACTAGAGTTTCAAGTCACAGGAAATATTAAAATAACACAGACAGATTCACACAGGTACAGAAAAACAGTACTTAACTAATTTCACTATATTTTCCTGACTGTTCTAAAGAAGTATTATTCCCTGGTCAATTCCTAGAGCAAAGCAAGATGAAGTAGGTGAGGGGTCCTTTGTCAGGTTCCAAGAACAGACTGCCATGAGACTTCAGTCTCACCTATTATTTAAATATTTTTAGTGATGGATTACAGAATGACATCACATACATCTGGTTATCTAACTTCTGGTTCCCATGCTACTCCCTTTGGCTAGAAGCTGTCAGGAATTAGCACATATGTGTCACTAATATACACACACTGAGCCTTGCTAAGATCTGCTGCAGCTCCTGGAAGTCATGCAACAATTTCAAAACTCCACCCTTCCAGAGTAACAATTAGTTCACCGCAAAGACAATGCAGAAAGATTCGTAGTGCATACTTTGTGTTTGGCTGCATTGAGAATTGTAAGCTACAGTGTTTATGGCCTAAGCCAGGTAATTTAATTTCAAACTATTTTCAAAGTTGGGTGGATTGAGATTTACCTCTTCTCTTCCAGTATCATCTGTTAAAATATATGAATTTAAACATTTACAATAATACATGTATATTTCTTTTTCTGTCCAGCAGAGCACAGTGTTGGTATACAACACAAGCAGCATGCAAAAACATTTTACAACACAAACATCTGCACAAATCAGTTTGATATACAAATGACATATTATTCTTTACAAAATTCCAGCATATGACTTGTTAAACATCCACTGCCACTTTTCCTGACATAGCTGGCAATACCTCACATAGTCACAAGTATATTAATCTTAATTGTGTACACTGTGCTGTTTTTAGGGTTTGGACCAGAGATTGTTACTGGGAGATCCACTCCTCACTCTTGCTCTTTAGCCATGTTTGGATGAAGACTTGCTGAGGTCAGGGGAGCATTGTCTTTTGATTGTCAGTAAGAAGTACACTGTCAAGTCTGCAGTGGCAATTACTGTCTTTGGAGATCCGTAAGTATTTTGTTTTTTATGGTACTGTGATTGTTTTTGGACAAGAGCTTCAGTGAGCTGTGATTTTGTGCAGGAGGGTTTAACAAAAACAGTCATCTGGACTGATGAGAGCTGTCTTAACTTTGTATGCAGACTTGTGTAATATACATATATGTTGTGCATTATACTGTTCTATTGAGCTGGTTTATGTTCTCATGTCTCAGAAAGTGGCACACTACTCTGAGTTTGCTGCAGTAAAGGAACTGGCTCCGTTGCCCCTCCCCCCAAAAAGTATATACTGATCGCAGAAACAGTTATATAAGTTGAGGGGGGGTATAGGCATGTTAGCCACTTCTGTGAGGGTTGTGGAAGGGATGGGTCTTCCTGTACAAAAACAGTTTGCTGTGTTTATTTAGAAATTAGTCTTCAATGAAGACTCAGTGAATCTGGTTGCTACATGAAATTTGATGGGTCTTGCATCTTTGAAATGTCCTACAACCTTTTTTTATTTTACTGTTGAAATGGACTGATTATAAAGAAAGTACAATTATGTACACTTACCATAAATGTAGATGTTCGAGTGTATTCACTGTTGCAGTCATTACATTTGGGTAATCCTGCTGGCAGGTTGCCCTCAGTCGGCCTGAATTCCAAAGTCCTGGGTCCTGCGACGGCTGCTGTCGCCCCTTCCCTGACGTCAGGTCGTCGGGGGTATAAAAGAAGCAGCCGACACCATTTTCTTTAGTTTTTCTTGCCCCAGATGTCAGGTGCCCCCTAAAAGGGTAGACAAAATGTATGTGTGTATATATATATATATATATATATATATATATATATATATATATAAAATTACATGCACCAATATAAATTTTACCTTCATCTACAAGCAAATACACCACATAGGTTGTATAAATCAGAGAAGGAAAGATGGGCTCCAACAGAAGAAAAGGGGGATGGTGGGTGGGTAACCTGGACTGCAACAGTGAATACACTCGAACATCTACATTTATGGTAAGTGTACACAACTGTACTATGTTCTTCGTGTTTCACTGTTGCAGTCAGTACATTTGGGTAGAGTCCCAAAGCTATGGTTGGGAGGCTGGAGCTAAACAGCATTAGAAGCGGCTATGAGGCCCTGCAGAACTGCAGTGGCAAAGCCTGCCCTGGATTTAGAGTAGAGTGGCAGATGATAGTGCTTTGTAAAGGTGTGCACTGAACTCCAAGTAGCAGTCTCTAAAATGTCCTTGGTAGGTATTCCCCTGAGAAAGGCTGCTGAAGTGGCTGCAGCTCTGGTTGAATGTGGCCTAATGCCCTTAGGCACTGGCTTGCCATGGTTTACATAGCAGAAATGAATGCAGTGGCCTATCCACTTTGAAATAGTCTGCTTTGAGATAGCCTTTCCTTGTGATCCTGCAGCATATGTCACTAGTAATTGCTCTTTCTGAAAACTTTGGTTCTGTCCAAGTAGAATCTAAGCTGTCTGTGTACATCCAAAGAATGCAGAATTCTCTCCCCCTTGTTCTGTGGATTTGGATAAAAAGTTGGCAGGTGAATAGTTTGGTTAAGAACCACACTGGACACCACCTTAGGCATAAATGTTGGGTTTGTCCTCAGAGAGACTCTGTCTGGATAAAAAAATGATAAAAGGTTCTATAGCCATGAGTGCCTGTGGCTCTGAAACACGTCTTGCAGAAGTTATTGCTAGGAGCAGAGCTGTTTTCCAAGATAAAAACTTTATATCAGCAGTAGCAG
Organism: Protopterus annectens; assembly: GCF_019279795.1. NCBI lineage: Eukaryota > Metazoa > Chordata > Ceratodontiformes > Protopteridae > Protopterus > Protopterus annectens. The sequence continues at coordinate 58,495,180 of NC_056733.1, forward strand.
CTGGCTCAGAAGGAGGCAGGGTGAGTTGAGGTCCCATGCAGGCATTGGTGATCTCCTTGGAGGCCTTAAGTTTTTGGCCCCTCTGAGGTACTGCTTTAATAAGGGATGAGAAAAGATTGGTGGCTCTGCATTGTAATGAGCCGAAATGGCAGAGGCATGAATTTTAATAGATGAAAAAGATAGGCCTTTGTCCAGCATCTCAGTTAAGTATTGCAAAATCTGAGGAATATTTGGCACAGCTGTATCAGTTCTTTGCGCCTGGTTCCAAGCACAGAATCTCTTCCATTTTCCAGCATAAGATGTTCTAGTACTAGGCCTCCTGGCTTCCAAAATGACATCCATCACAGCTTTACTGAGACGTGTGTTTAGTAGGACAACGTTATCCGCCATGCTGCCAGGTTTAAAGTCATGTGTTGGCTGTGCAGGATCTGATTGTTTTGCTGGGACAGTAGATGAGGTATTTGAGGTAAGGTCCAAGCTGGGCATTGAGACAAGTTCCTTAGTAATGGATACCAGTACTGGCGGGGCCAGTTTGGGGCAATCATTATCATCTTTGGCTTCTCCTGTCTGACCTTTAGGAGTACCTTGGGGAGGAGAGGCAGAGGGGGGAAAGGCATATACTGATAGGTTTTTCCAGCTGAAAGATAGGGTGTCCACTTTCTATGCTTGTCTGTGATAAACCCTTGTGCAGAATCTTTTTAGTTGGTAGTTGAGGGGAGACAAATAGATCCATGTTTGGGCATCCCCATTTCCTTGTTATCATGCTGAAGACTTGTGGATCCAGCTGCCACTCGTGGGGATCCATGAGGTTTCTGCTTAGTTCGTCTGCCAGAGTATTTTTCCTTCCTGGCAGGAATTGTGCCTGCAGATGTACTTGGTAAGTCAGTGCTGTGTCCCACAAAGTCATGGATAGTCTGCAAAGGAGGTAAGAATGTGTGCCCCCCTGCTTGTTTATATACCACATGACCGTGGTGTTGTCTGTCTTTATCAGTAGTTTTCCTGGATGAAGTTTGTCCTTGAAGGCTGTCAGGGCATTTTGAACAGCTAGCATCTCTTTTTGATTGATATGTAGATGCATTTGGTTTGAGGTCCATGCACCCTGAATGCATCTTCCTGCCATGTGGGGCCCCCAGGCATAATCTGAAGCATCCGTTGTTAGTGTCTGCCTGGCTGGGGGTAATGTGAATGGCTGTCCCTTGTTTTGGTGACAAGCCTTTGCCCACCATTGAAACTCCTGTTGCAGGCAGGGAATGAGAGTAATCATAGTTTCCAGGCTGTGGCAATGTTGAGTCCAAACACTTTTTAGGTACCATTGAAGTTTCCTCATATGCAGTCTTGCATATGGAATTAGTAGGATGCAAGATGCCATGAAGCCCAAAGACTGCAGAATTTTTCTTGCAAATAACTGGGCCTTTGTTGCCAACATTTTGAAATAGGTAGTCAGTTGCCTTTGTTTGTCTGGCGTGAGATAAGCCATCTGGGCAGTTGTATTTAAGCTTGCACCCAGGAATATTATCTCTTGAAAGGGTACTAGTTTTGATTTCTTTTCGTTGACTGTGTACCCAAGGCATGTTAGAAGTCTTTTCACAAACACCAGATGCTGTAGAAGAATGTCCTTGTTCTCTGTTTGAATTAGACAGTCGTCCAAGTAAGGATATATTTGTATTCCTCTTTGTCTGCAGAATGCAATTACTGGTGCCAGGCACTTTGTAAAGACCCTGGGCGCAATAGATAAGCCAAAGGGCAGTGCAGAGAATTGGTAATGCATTGAGCCAGCCTTGAATCTGAGGTATCTTCTGCATGATTGTCTGATTGGGACATGCAGGTATGCCTCTTTTAGGTCTAAAGTTACAAGCCAAGCATTCTTGCCCAGCATGGGCAGAAGCTGCTGCAAAGTCGACATCTTGAATTTTGGTATATCCAGGAATGTTTTCAGAATAGATAGGTCCAGTATTGGCCTCCAGGCCTTGGCCTTTCTAGGTACCAAGAACAGGCTTGAGTAAAATCGTTGTCCCTGCTCTTGCTCTGGTGTTTGTTGAATGGCCCCCATGTCCATGAGGGATGAGACTTGTTTTTGTGCCTCTGCCCATTGATTTTTTGGCAGATCTTTTCAGCCGTTGGCCTTTGCCAGAGTATGGAAATGGAACTTGTAGCCTTGTAACACGATATTTAGAACCCACTTGTCCTGGGTTATAATCTGCCAATTTTGAGAAAAAAGTACAAATTTTCCCCCTAAGGGTGCTGCCAGGAGATTAGTGCTTGGTGCAGTCAGGGGGAACTCATTGGGACTCTTTCCTGTATGGTTGTGATTTGTCTTCTCCAACTTTGGAGGTAAAAGCACCCCATTGCTTTGACCTGTATGAACCTTGCGCCTGGGATCTGCCCCTTTGAGGTCTGTCTGACACAGGAAAGGACCAGTTCTTTGTTGGCCAGTATCTACTAAACCTAGGTGGCTGTATTTGTAAATCTTTGACTGTTTGCATAGATTTAGCTTTGTCCTCCATTTTCTTTAACACCTCTTCTGCCTTAACACCAAACAACATATCATGCTGTAAAGGTGCATCTAATAATCTAACTTTGACATGATCAGGCAGATTTTGTTCCTTTAACCAAGCATGCCTTCTAATTACAGAGCCCATAACTGTGGCCCTGCAGGAGGCCTCCAAAGAATCAAAACCACATTGCAAAGTATGCTTTCCAAATTGTTCAGCTGCATGCAATAAATCCTGCATTTCCTTGTTTTCTGCACATTCAGAGTTTAACAGCATTTTTGTTTAAGCAATGCCATGACATGTTGTTGATATTTGAGCATATGAAACTGACAGTTTAAGGCCCTTATAGCCAAGGTAGCAGATGTGTAACCCTTTTTTCCCCATCTATCCAGTGCCCTAGAATCTCTGTTAGAGGGGGTAGGGTTTTTTTTCAGCGGAAGCCTTAACTCCTTTGGGACCCTGAGAAATAGTTTCTGGGTCTGCAGCAGGGTTTTTAAAAAGGAATTTGAGAGTCAGGAACCCTGTAATATCTGTCAGGCTTAACAGGAGCTGGAGGTAAGGAGTCAGGGGTAAGACTAGACTCCGAAAACACATCATCTGCAATGTCTAACACAAATGGAATGGCTAGTGGCCTGTGTTGAGGTAGTAAAAGGAAATCCCTGAGCCTCTTTTTAGATTCTGAAAAATCTTGGCTCTTCCAGTGGAAATGCTCCCTCATGGTATGCAAGGTTTTCCCAAAAGCATAGTCCTCTGGAGGAGAAGCTGAAGGTATAGATTCTTTAGCATCAGAATCCTCATGGGGGAAGAGAATATTCCTGATCAGAAGAGGAATCAGAAGAAATGGAAACCTGATCTGAAGATGTATAGTCAGTCTCTTGCCTAGGCCTCTTATCAGGAGGGGGATGGGGGAACCCCTGATCAAGGTAATCAAGTCTTCGGCCATTTTGAGCATCTGTTTTTTGGGCATAGAGGCCTGACCACGTGGCTCTTGAGTTTGTTTCTTTGCTTTAGACGGTGCTTTAGTCTTTGCCTTTGAACCTGAAGTCGGTTTAATGTAAAGATGTTTAGGTCTGAATACACCCTCAGAAGCCAGTGCCTGCTCAGCGGCTCAGGACCCATCTGAAGGAATAGTATCCGAGGCTCCAATACCTTGAGTTTCCAGCGGCATGGCTGACTCCATGTGGGTGTCGGTAGCGGCCTGCGACTCTAAAGTAGTGGGCGTCAGGGGCTGCGAAAGCGTCTCATTGAGAACCGGCGACTGACTTAGGAGAAACTTTGTCATCGGTTTTGGGCCTCAGTTGTCTATCTCTCTCCTTTTCTTTGTGCTTTTTGTGAACTCCGGTAGTCGGATGGCTATCCATCGTCATTTCTGGATAATTAAACCGACATCCAAAATAGTTTAAAGCAAAATCATACCGACGCTTAATAGTGCATTGGTTAAATCTAGCAAAAAAACGACAACCAGAAACGTTGTGATCAGGGCCTAGGCAAGGAATACAGTAAGAATGAAAATCCTTATGAGGTATTTGCTTTCCACAAGAAATACAATTATTTACTTTTTCTGACATCGGTCTGGAGCAAGAAAAAAATTTCCCCAACGGGGTACTTAGCTTTATTGAAGACTTCGAATCTGAAACTCGAACATGAAAATCTCAGGAGTCGGCCGACCGACACTTGCGAACTACTGCTACTTTGGGCACCGCACGGCAAGAAACACTAAAGAAAATGGTGTCGGCTGCTTCTTTTATACCCCTGACGACCTGACGTCAGGGAAGGAGTGACATCAGCCGACGCAGGACCCAGGAATTTGGAATTCAGGCCGACTGAGGGCAACCTTTTACCCAAATGTAATAACTGCAACAGTGAAACACGAAGAACATCCTTCTTTAGTTCTAACCTTTGCAGGAAAGGCACAAGTATAATAAAACAGCTGCGTTCAGGTCAGACATAGTAAGTTCTACATTTTTATCACCATATTTCACATTTAGCAATGGTTTTGTAGGCTGCTGAGTTACTAGAGTGCTTTGACGCAAGAGGTAGAAAATATGTAAAATACATTTATAAAGAAGTATTGCACAAAATGAGAGCTAATGCTGTAAATGTCATCAGCTTTCAGTACAGTACTCATGTAGCCGCAGAAATCCAGTTGGGTACTCTGGAAGTAGTCAGTGTTCAGAACCAGAACTTTAGCTAGCTTATTTGGCACCCTGGGCACTCCCCATGACTTGCATCCTCAACTGTAACTTGGCCTTTTTTTAAGCACATATGTGTGCATTATTCATTCTGCTACAGTGGCACTGGCCTTTCAGAGAGATTTTCCTCAGTGTCCCTCAAGGTGGTTCAGTTTCCAGAGGGTACAAGCCGAAAGCTGGTCGTTGTCTTTTCTCTTGCATTTCAGGAGAAGACAAATAGGCATCCCCTACTTGGGGGTGGGGGCAGCTTATTTGGGCTTGCAATCCATATATTCATGTGTAGAGCTTTTGCTTGCTGTATTTACAGATATCACAGTGCTGACCTCAAGCTGACTCTGTATGGTTTCACCCCCTTCCCCCTTTGTCCTCCAATTTGTAGGGACATTTGTCTTTATTCTATGCACATACTGTGTGTCTAGGGTTGAAGAGCCACCAACTTTGTCCCTGCCCCCTCCATTGGTGAGGACATATTTGCAACTAGTTCCTGGTCTGTAAAAGATGATGTGGTTCAATAGCCTTTTCATTCCCAGCATCTCCTGCCTTCAGCGTCCTGAAAAAACCTTATTACGTGTTGAGGACCAGTGCAGACTTTTCTCTTTCTGGTCCAAATGTAACCATTGAGATTACTCCTCCAGCCACTGCATTGACCTGTTTATTCTCCTTGGGCAAGACCATGCAGCCCATTCATTCCCTTGGAGCTAGGGTGGAACAAAGTGGGAGCAGCTCTGTCATTCTGAGGAAGTCATTAACTTCCAAATGGTGGTTATGCAGTGGGCCTCTGTATCTCCATGTGATGAGATAATTGTCCCTGCCCCCATCCCTTGCAAACAAGTAACACCTCATGATCCACTGTCTACACTAAGGGCTGTACCTGGGAGAGTGTATCCACAAGCATGTGGCCCATCCCCTCCCCACCCCCAAAGAGAAGCAAGCAGACTTAAGACTCATCATTCTCCACCTTATCAATGCCAGCTCCATAGGCATCTGAGCTGCTTGTGAACTGTGGTCACCCAGGTCACGGTCAGAGCTTTATCCCTGCATGCCAGCAGAGCTGGCTAGGTTTTTCTTTTTAATTTTTGCTTTGGTGCACCTGTGACCCTCTAGGCTCACCCTGCCCACTCAGCTGGCCCAGTCGTATCCCCTGGAAGAAGAGCCATACAGCACATTCATTCCCCTAGGAATGAGGGGAGAGTGAATCAAGAGTCATAGAGTCATCCACACAGGGAACAGGTGTGTATTTTTCATGATGGCTGTAACACACTGCATATTCCCAGTGAGCCTTTCCCCATGGAGGGCATGCACTAGGCATAGCATAAAACTGTCACTTCCTTCAGTTTGTGGTGTAAGCCCAGTACAAACCAAAATCCTGGAATGAGCAAATCCTGCAGTTTGATGAGACCAGAATAATCACGCATGCCACTCTACTGTATGCTCGTAGGGACTTGCACTCCCCATGTTGGTAGCACCAAGAATGGTATTATGGTGGAAGCAAGGGTTAGGAGCTTACCAAGCTGTAGCATGTGTTGAAGAATATACATTGATATGTAAGAACAAGTCTTGTAGTAGTGTGTTTCATTTTAGTTAATTAAACTAGACTGTTCAGTCTGCTAATTAATGTGTGCATTTTATTTAAAAATGACATTATATCAAGTGAGATTATGACTTCAGCAATGAATTTATTTGAAGTGATAAAAATTTGGCCAGAACTTTCTATAGTTCCTCATTGTATATCAGTTATGTGTAATTTATTATTAAAAATAAATGAGTCTCAAAGTATTCAAAAGGAGATACTGGAGTGAGGTGTTAGGTTAGGATAAATGAATGAATGACTGAACGACTTATGGCTATTAAAAATAAATGGACTCCAATTCACAGATTGATGATTTGCACCCAGTTTTCCAAGTTGTATAGTGCCTAGCAGACACAAACAGAATTTCCAGTTTGTGTGAAGCCTGTTAAGGATTTCTGGAGACTTAAATATTATTCCGTAAGTGTGCCAGCAGACAAGATTGTTATGGAAACTATTTTTACCAAGCCCAGCAGGCCTAATTTTGCAGCGTAGAGGGAGTTTGAACCTAGAACAACCAGAGTTCAGTTTGTGGCTCAGGCACATAAAGGCAGACAAATGAGGGTAGGTGTGAGTGGTGAATGCCGGCTCAGCTACCCTGAATAAAGTGACTGGTAATCCAGTGTCTGGTTTTTCAGATGCTGGCAGAGGTGTGAAGGCAACAAAAATATAAGTGAAATAAGTTGTAGGCTTGGCTTAACAAGGCAGCAACAGTAGCCCTCATTAGCATGTAGGTAGGAGCACACACATGCAGGTGAAGGTATAGTAGACAGTCTGCCCATGTCAGCCTCCAAAGGAGTGTGATTAGAGCCTACATTAGGTACACCCTCATTGTCTGCATCACTAGGTGCAAGTTTAGGGCATAGTCACTTCCATGGCTCTTTGTACAATGGCCCATTCAGGTCAGTGTTCTCCTCAACGCAGGTGACTCTCCTTGTGGCAGGAAGCAGATGGGCTGAAGATCAGTGTGTGTGTGTGTGTGTGTGTGTGTGTGTGGGGGGGGGTTAATGATTAGCAGGCTGGGGGGGTTATCAATCTAAAATCTATTTCCATTATTTTTTTGTTGTTAAAATGTACCTGCCAGTCATTTTTTTGCATGTAAGAAATACTGTTGTATTGCTTATATGTTAAGTATTCTAATAAAATATTGCTTTATCTGTATTTGGGAAGGACAATTTGCACCCTAAAATATACAGGTTAACTTTACATTGTAGTTTTCAGTTTAGTCAACAAATTGAAAAAGATTAAATTAAATAAACAATTTGCAAAGCAACTATGGGAAGACATATGTCTGGCTCCCAAATATGCAACAAAGTCCACAAGATGCAGGATTTTTGCTTGGAAGTGTTTGCATAGGTATTTTTGTACCCACATAAAATATTACACTGACTACCACTGTAACTGTCATAAAAATAGACTTTATTAAAAAACTGAGATAAACGCTTTCACACAGTAATGCTTCTTCGACTCCAATATCAACTTCAAAATCGAACTGTTAGAAAAGTTATAATCACCAATAGGATCAAAAAACAAAAACACTTCCCATCCATTCCGGCCAATTTAATCACTCATATCCTCATAAAAAGTCATTGATAAATCCTCCATCCAGCATAAGATCCCCCCATTCTCTTCATAGGTTGCACAAAAACAAATATCCCATCAGAATGCTCAAATTTTGCCCTCTATTATAGGACCAACGAAAAGCAGTCCACAAATCAACTCCACATATAAATCAAGCCTCTTTTAGATAATAGTCAGTCGTAAAAAAGAAAGTCATCAAGGAAGTCTCCAACCTATCATAAATTCTGTTCAACATAGGATACTTCCCTTCCCATCATAGGTTGCAACAAAGGCAAATGTCCAATCAAGTCAGTCAAATGTTTCCTCTAATAGAAGGCTATCAAAAGAGCAGTCCACGAGTCACCTTTGCATACAAGTTCAAGCCATTAACAAAGAAATCTGGACCCTGTCATTTATTCCTGGAACACCTTTGAGATTAAAAAGTTGATTTTAGGTCTGAAGAAGCATAACTATCTGAAAGCCCTTATCTCCGTTTTTTAATAAAGTCGATTTTTAGTATAGTTACTGTGGTAGTTGGTCTGATATTTTATGTTAGCATTTTATTTTATGTTCATTACTGATTTTTGGTTGCTGCAGTTCCATTTTTATTTTTCTATTTTTATACCCAAGAAGACTCCAAAGAATTTTTCCTCAGATTGCAAATGTTAGAGGTATGATGAGAAAATAAGAGGTAACTGGGAACATGTATTTTGAGAGTGTAATGAATTTGCAGACTTTTAAAATCCCCTACTGTGTACTCTATTAGAGATACTGGGCAAGCAAATGAGTGTAACTAAGGAAATTATTTTTTTTTTTTTGAGTTGGGATACAAGTTCTGAATTGCCTAGATTGTAGTAATGCCTTGTTGAGTTTAATTCTGGTGGCCACCAAAAAAAATACTAGAAAATGGAAATCTAAGTCTGAACCAGCCATATTTGAAGTAGTGAATGTTGTAACAGAAATAAAAGAACTGATAGTGGGTTCTTTAAGAAAAAAGTAAGAGCAAATTATAGAAAAATGGAAATTGTGGGAACTATGCATGCAGAAAAATGTTTTGGAGTATGAATGTGGTTTAAGGGAATGCAGGAATTGACCAATTTTTGTAATGTTGAATTGATTATATTGTACAGAAAAATATGTGGGATGCATTTGTAACTGATCAAGTTAATATGGTTTGTTTTCTTTTATGTAAATGTAAGTTTGCCTATGTCACAACTGATAATTCAGTAAAGGTGTTGAAAAAGATTTTCAATGATAATAAAGGATTACGGAAGGTATTTAATGAAGTTTGTTTGCTGAAGTAATGGTGCTGACTGTTTCATGCATTATATTTCTTGGAACATGTACTATGCTTTCTTATGCTGTTGATTGAGTTGACGGGATAGGCATATTAGCAATCCCATACAGGGACATGTTTGTGCTGTATTAGATCTTTTTCTCAGAATTTGGATGAAGTATTAACTCTGGTAACAGTGGTCTGTTTGTTGTAAGTTGTGATATTCAGATTGTGCTTAATTGATTTTAGCACTTTTTAGTGTTTCTGTCATCCAAGCAAATGTTGCCTACATTTTCAGAGTAAAAGACAATGCTGAAAATGACCTTATGATGGAAATTAGGCCTCTCAGATTTACCTGCTTTGGAGGCGCATTCATATTTTCAGGCTTGATTTACCTCCTCACTTGATTTTTTCGAATCCCGATATTGCACATGATTTGGAAGCTGTTTACTACACAGGAAGTCAGACTACATGACAAGCAGTACTGTTGGCATGAGTAACTGAAAGAAAGAAGACCCACATGTTACATGTTCTTTTTTCAGAAGAAAAAAAAAGTTTGTGAGGTAGAATTTTGCAGTATCTGTCATTAAAGTGCACAGATGTCACACAGTGTCTTTGACAGTATGCTTAAATTTTTGTTTCTTTTTTGTCAGTCTCAGCTTTTTAGACTTGTATTTCTGAGTAGTATCCCAAAATCCTACCGGAAGTAGGAGTTCTGTGATATTCAGTCCAGATATTACTTGTTTAATTGTAGTTTCTTTATTGCTTCATTAGCAGGTTGTATGTACTTTTCAAGAGCCTTTTGTACCTATTTTCCATATTTGTAGCTTGAGAGCTATTGCAGAAATAGTGTGTGGTATAGTTACGTATAATGCACGTTTCTGCTGAAAATGTACATATGTGTACATAACATTTAAGTGTGTCTGTTTATTTCCACTCATATGTTGTATGTTATTACATTATTTGTAGTACAAAAGTGGTGGAGTTATAGTCATGTCCAGATTGCAGTTCAGTGGTCAAGACAGAGTTCTGTAGCTTATGTGTTCTAGTTAGTAACTGCTTAATTTTGCAGCTTATGTTTTCTCACTGATGACTGCTAGGCTGAATTTTAGCTTGTTTGCTAAGTATCCGTTGTTTCACATTTCCTCTTTAGAAGGTGTACAGTTCATCACATTAAATGCTAGACAGTGCCTATAGTTTGCTGGTAAAGTTCCTTAATTCTATGCTGTTTTATTGATATTGATGAGAATAGTGCAGCTCTCCCTTGAAGCTGTTAGTCTGGTTTGACAGTAGCTTTTAACAGGCTGCTGTGTTCATTGGTGTTTGTAAGGCTAACTGCGTAGTCTTGGTTACTCACCAGAGCTCCAGAGTTCCACTTGTTATTAGCATTATAATTAAGTTCTGCTAATTTGTTAAATTGATTTATTAGATTTATTAATTCATTTATTTATTGACATTTGACTACCAGGAAAGTCCAGCTTGGTAGGTGCCCATTTTCAGCAGATGCCCAAGGAGAAATGCTCCAAAGTATTACAAAAACATTTTAAGAAGTATAATTTTACAGTCTTCAAAAATGATGCAAAACATCTACAGTGTACTAAATTATACATAATGTGAAAACATTGCTTAAGAATAGATATAAGTTATATGACAATTTAATATTTAGAGATTTTAGTCAGCTTATAGAAAATCAAAGGTTGTTGTTGTCTTTCAGCTTTTCCCGGTTAGGGGTCGCCACAGCGGAACTCCGGTCCGCTAATGATTGGCAGTAGATTTTCACGAACATCGAGGTGCCAGCTCGACGTTCAACCTTCAACGAAGGCATGCCCATTTACGCATGTCTTTCGAACGCCCACCCAACCGTGGGGAGGACATGCAGACCATACAGAAGGCACTCCCCGCACTCCAGCCGAGAATCAAACGGGAGAACCTCTTGCTGTGAGGCAACAACGCAGTTAGTATAATACAAACAGGATTTGCAATATGAAGTGAGAGAGAAAAAAACACGGTTGTGGCATATTTAGAAAAAGAGTCAGGGGAGAGAAATTGGTTGAAGTAAGGAAGTGAGTAAAGAAGGAAGAGTAAGGAGGTGTGAGGTATGAATAGCACCTGTCCACATTAGAGATATAGTTTATCCTGGGGGTGAGGAAGAACAGAGCCATATTTTGGCTAGGAAGTCTTTCAGAATGGTTTTAAAGGACTTGAGCAGAAGGCATATACCTGGTGAGTACCGTTAAGATGTTCAGGCCTTAACAACATGTAATGAGTACAGACCATGCCCAGCAGAATTGATAGGCTTGTGAACAGAGAAACCTTTTTGGTCATTGGATCTTAATGACCAATTGGCAACATTGTTTTGTAGAATGGTATTTAGTGCTGGGCAAGCAGATGGATACTGGACAATTTTGTAGGTGGTTAGGAAGTTGTGCATATGATGTTCATCGTGCATACAGCTGCAGTAATCACAGATGGGTTCTCTGCCATCAGGCAGGTCCTTGGTCGGTCCTCGGTCGGCCGAATTCCAAAGTCTAGGTCCGGCGTCGGTTGCTGTCGCTTTCTTTCCTGACGTCAGTGCGGCAGGGGTATATAAGACACAGCCGACGCCATTTTCTTCAGTCTTTTTTGCCGCGCAGTGCCCGAAGCAGAAGCAGTTCGCAAGTGCCGGTCGGCCAGCTCCTGAATTTGTTTTCCGAAAGAGGTATTTGCTGTAAAATGTAACTACTTTATAAGTTTGTTTTTTGTGATGCCTGGAGATTAGTAAGGATGGGAGCACCATAACGTACTGAGAGTAGGAGGTGGTAAGTAGTGATAAGTATAGTTTTAGTTGCATTAGTGAAAAAGCTTTTGGTTGTGTAAAGTACTCCTAGTTTTTGCTGATATTTTTATTCAGTTTTGTATATGTACATCAAATTTAAGATTATCGTCCAGAATAATTTGCTGAGAAAGTGACTTCAGAGGTTGTAATATGTAATTTTGTTTTTTGTAAGAAAGGGATTTGAGGAAAAAAGAAGTAACTTGTTTTTTTTGGAAGGGTTGAGAATGAGTTGTGAGTTACTAACCATGTTTCAGTGTCTGTTAAAGCTTCCTGAGTTTTTTTTTTATGAGATGTACCAGATTGTCTGATGTGCATATGAGTGTGGAGTCATAGGTTCATAGGTCTGTACTAGGCCAACTGTCCTGGAGCCTTTTCAGGCCTAGCCTGTAGAAGTGCCCTGGCATCATGCTACCATTAGTTCCTGGTGCCTCTATCAAGTAGGTTTGTGCGGTGCTCTGCTTGACATGTATGGGAAGTCTATTCCAGAGCATGGGCAGTCTCTGGGTTATGAACCTGTCCCTCCAGCATGTTCTGTTGATTGTGGTAATGAGGTTTGATAATCACATCGCCACAGTAGTCAGAAAATCCTTTTACGTGGCACACCTCATCACAAAAGGTTTCTCATCCAGGAAAAAAAGAGGTCATTGTTCCCCTTTACTCGTCACTCATTAGACCCATTGTAGAATACAACGCCCCTTTTGGTATGTACCTCACAAGACATCTACAACAACTGGAAAGGCGGCAGAAATACCTCACAAAGAGGATTACCAAATTCAAACAGATGCCCTATGCAGACAGTCTCAAAAAAACTCCAGCTTTAGTCGATCGCATATCGCCTTCTCAGAGGCGATCTCTGCCTAACATGCAAAGCTATGTCAAACCCTGAGCTGTTGGACATGCTCCACTTAAAGAAATCACAATCCCTCCAAGCTACATGCTCTAGGGACCTAAATCCTGTCACTACAATAATCAGAACATGCTAGAGGGATAGATGTCTGTCTTAGAGACTTCCCATACTCTGAAACAAACTACCTATCTATATCAAACAAAGCTCCTCATTAGCACTCTTCAAGAAAAATCTTGATGAGTGGATGGGAAATAATTCACCCCAGGAATCACCTCTATGGTTCTGCTCGACAGGGGGACAGGAAAATAATTTTCTTGGGTGGCGAAAGCCAGGGTACCTTTTTGGCTAGGCGTATATAGGCCCTAGGGACAATAGCCTAGTACCTACCTATGAACCTATGAGGTTGAGGTCCCTGGAGCGTTTGATGCGGAGGGATTGGGATTTCTTTAGGTGTAACATTTCTAACAGGGTGGGTCAGACATGGCTTTGTAAGTCAAGCAGAAATCGCCTCTTAATAGAAGGTATGAGACAGAGCAAAGCTGGAGTTTTTTTAGAGTATGTCCATGTAGGGGATGTGTTTAAGGCCTAGGATCCTCTTCATGAGGTACTTTTGTGGCCTTTCCAGCTGTTGTAGGTGTTTAGTGAGGTGCATGCCAAATGGGGCATTATACTCGATTAATCTAATGAGGGAAGAGTAGAGCGAGATAATGACCTCTTTCTTCCTGGATGCAAAACCCTTGGTAATGAGATGTGCCACATAGAAGGACTTTCTGACCACAATGGCAATGTGGTGGTCGAAGGAGAGGTTGCTGTCAACCTGTGTCCCCAGATCTCTTATAAAGCCTTCAGTGTTCAGTGGGTTACCATCAATGTGGTAATTAGTGGGAACTGAGTTTTGCCCAAAGGGAATGACAGTGCATTTTTTTGGCATTAAGCTTAAGGCCATGGTTTCGACACCAGTCGTTGGTCTCCATGAAGCCTTTTTGTAGGATGTCCACATCACTTAGGGAGTTAATAATGGCTCCCAGCTTGCAATTGTCAGCAAACTTGGTCAGCCGAAGTCCTTCCGTGTTGGCCTGGACTTCTGAGAAGTAGATGCCAAACAGGAGGAGACCCAGGACCGATCCATGTGGGACTCCACTTGTGACTAGCTGGCAGTTTGACTTGGAGTCTGCTACTTTCACACTGCATATTGTATTAGAGAGGCCTGTCATGTGGATGTGTGAAGGGTGTTGGTGTGAAAGTTAAAGAGGGGGGACCAGGACTAGAGCTTGTGGTACACCAATGGTGACTGGGAGGAATGGAGAGAGAGAGAGAGGGCAGTGTGTCATTTTACTGACTGATACCTTTTGGACAGGTACCTGTTGAATCATAGAAAACTGGTCTAAGTAGACCAGGTGAAGACATTTTTAGTAGAAGTTTGCTGTGACAAACTGTGTTGAAGGCTTTATACAAGTCTAGAAATAAGGAGGAAGTTTGCCATCATCTCTAGCTTTACTGACAGTATTTATGAAGGTTGGGCATACAGTGTTCATACTGTGGGGAGGGATAGAAGCCATGTTGTGTTGGAAGTAGCAGTTCTTCCTACAGGACATAGTTTAGCACTTGTTTTTAAATAAATTGTTCATGTATTTTGCGGGGGGGGGGGTAAGATTGGTATAAGTCTAAAGATAGCAATAACTATTGAATTTCCTCCTTTGTGTAGAATGATAGTGCAATTTTTACCAGCGAGAGGTAATGTAGGATTCCTGTACTGACCTATTTATAAGGACTGAGACAGGATAGGCAGTGCTATTGGCTGCTGTATTAAGGTACTTGCGTGTAAGGTCATCAGCTGAAGTAGGGCATGGTGTGAATTTGAGTAGTTTTATATAGAATGTGGGCACAGGTTTGAAGGTGAAAGTGGATGTGTTGATACATGGCTGTCGGGCAGGATTAGATGTTAGGGAATCCTTGGTTCATGATGCTGTACTATCTATGAAATAAGATTTGAATTCTGTTGCAGTTTCGAGTGGTGAGTTATTGAACGAGAAGTTATTAACACAGTCTCTTTCACTTAGCCTTACACGTTTAGTAACTTTTACACAGATCACCTGTAGTCCAGATTTGTTGTCTCTGTCATTTCTTACCTCCATCTTTCTGTCAGTAAGCACACTAACAATAGCCATTCATGCTTTTTATCTATGGGCTCAGTTGGTGGCAGTATTGTGTCAAACTGCATAAACTGTTCTCTTTTTATAGTATAACTTACTGTGCTTTTTGTTTTGCATTTCCCTGGGTTGTAGCTGACAAAGGAACCTATCTGCTTACTGAGTGACCAGTGGTTAAGTTTGCCAAAGATATGATTTATAACTTTAGTTTCTGGAACACTTAACTCTGCACCATTATATACCCTACTACAATGTAATATTGTTGCTGCTGAATTTCTGAGAACTGCTCATGTTCTTGATAAATTTGTTTTTCTCTTCAGGTTCGTTGTTCAGCTGTCTTTGCACTGGGCACCTTTGTAGGAAATTCTGCTGAGCGGACAGATCACTCCACGACAATTGATCACAATGTCGCTATGATGTTGGCTCAGCTTATTAATGATGGGAGTCCCATTGTGAGAAAGGTGAGTCAGATTGACCTCTTTTATTACAGACTGTTGATCTTTTTTCATAAGAAAGTATTTTGAAGTTCATTCTAATGGTAGGGACAGTGCTGTGAATTAGGACTTGCATCTAACAACTATCACATGCATATTTCTGACAAAGTCTTTGACTTTTGTTTAGAAACTGGCATGTGGGTTGGTGATATTCAGGGAATGGCTTTTTGCAGCATTTTGTATTTTTATTGGGTTTTAACTTGATTTTGTCAGTTTGTTTTATACCTGTCCATTATTGATCTGTGCCAAATCTGTTTTCCAAGAATTTGTAACCATTTGTTCACATTTTAGTCATAGGAGCTAGAATTTTTAACAGCCTGGATGTTGAAGGAAGTTTTCCTATGAATTTGGCTGTTAAGACTGTGTTTCTGTGTCTATTATTCTTCCAGCAGTAACTCCTGCCATTTAATTCCCTTTTGCCATTGTTTAGTGTGTGCTAGTTATTTGTCAACAGGGTTTCATAGCTCTTTTCTGCATCCCTTTATTATTCAGGTCACCTCTTAGTTATCATTTCAGGATTTGTTTTCATCATTTCATGATTTTTTTTTTGTTTTTATGCCATTTCTAGTGTTTGATACAAATGCTTTTGTTCTTCTTTGGTTCCTACCATTTATCTTTGTTTGAAATGTATGAGCTTCTAAGGGACCTCAA
Source organism: Protopterus annectens (assembly GCF_019279795.1). Lineage (NCBI taxonomy): Eukaryota > Metazoa > Chordata > Ceratodontiformes > Protopteridae > Protopterus > Protopterus annectens. Next base: position 58,511,224 of record NC_056733.1, read on the forward strand.
GAGGCAAGATCAGTTTTGTTGCTGTGTTTGGTGAATGTAATACAGGGACGTGATCTATCCACCAAGTAAAACCTCACTGACAGATCTTTTAAGCATTTCTTATTTGAGGGCTCCCTCTTTTCCAGGCATGCAAGTGCTGGCTGTTACCACGACTTGTAGTGTAAAAAGACAAGATTTTGGTTTCCTTCCCAGTTTATTTTGATCACTGACACAATTTACTGTAGCCTTCAGTTACTGAAACTCTCATTTCATTTAATAATAAAATCTGTTTAAGGTTTAAGACATCTTATTTAGTCTTTGACATTCAGCTTCAAGTTTCTGTATTGTTTTATTTTCAAAATTGACTGGAGTTTCCGTTTCATTACTTGTCACAGTAGCCAGTCGGTCATCATGCAAGACTATGGTAGAGTCTGTCTTGGGTCTTGACAAAATCCCAAGAGGGTACAAGTTCAAATTTACTAAATTTTTAGTGGATCAGGAAGGTCCCTTAAGTCCATCTTTTTATATACAGCAAAATGGGCAGTCCTTTGGTTAGCCTATTTGTTCAAGTAGCTGAGAATCAAAGAAGGAACATTCCAGTTCAGTAAAGTATTCATTGAAAAATCAGTTGAATTTTTCCTTAATGTTCTTGAAGTTATAGGGTGTCTTTCAGTCTTGTAACTGATGGTTTTCACATGTGTGTGTGTGTGTGTGTGTGTGTGTGTGTGTGTGTGTGTATATATATATATATATATATATATATATATATTTCTTTTTTTTTTTTTTAAACTCTGTAGGCATATGCTGTTCCACTCATTCCACTCATTGTTGACTGCTTCACTACTTTCATGTTACTTAAGTGACACAGTTTACATTTCATAAGAACACCATTTGTGCTGCAACTGATTTAAGTCACATCAGACCGCAGGTTATTTAGACTTCTGGTGTCTTCTTTCAAACAGCAGGTGATTTGTGAACTGATAATTTGTATATCCTTCAGTATGTGGACAAGTGCTGTGTTAACCTCTTGCATGCTCATTTAATGGCATACACTTCCCATAGTAATTAAAAAGCATAAAGATTTTGGGATGGCTTGCTGGTGTGTTTGGTTGTCATGAATCTGGGCTATTAATGTACTTTTCATTTATTGTTTGAAGTTGGGTAGGTGGGCTAGGGCAAAGACAAAGCACACAGGCAGTAACAAATGATTGCAATGTACAGTAGTATACAATCTGATTGTTGGAGATAAATTCACACTAACACACTAAAGCACAGGCAAATAAAAATAATGTGCAGTAATATACAGGTAGCTATTTTTGAAAACATTTATTAAATTATCACATAAGACATAAGCAAACATATTAATAGTAAAGAAAACAAGCAATGTTAGCATTTTTTTCAATTTGTATACATTGTGCAGTACATAAGTTTTCTTTTTTCATAATTATCATCAGTCAAAAATTACATAAATTGCTCAATTCCTGACTTTCCTTAAACCTCACTCCACCTCCTGAACATTATTCTGCATGTATTGTTCTGACAATTTCAGTTTATTTCTTTGTAATTTTCTCCTTCCTTTTTCTAAAGATCCCTTTTCCAGTTATTTTATCTCTTTTACAATATTTAATACTCGAAATACTGATGGTTTAAACTTTTATTTCCTTTTTCTAGTAATTGCTTTTTGCCATCAGACAGAATTAAACTTCTGAAGGCCTTACTATGCTGGGCAGTTCAGATCCTGTGGCCAAGCTCAAAAGAGTCATTTCCTTAGTGGCAACCATTTGATCACCCAGTATTTCTGACAGAGTACTCTGTAGGGAATTTTTAAAATCTGCCAACAATTTACAGTCCTAAACCATATGTTCCCAGTTACCCTTTTCTTCTCCATCATACCTTCAACACTTACTATCGACATGTGGAAAAATTCTGTGAAGTCTGTTTAGGATGTACAAACACCAATGCAAACACTTCCAAGCAAAAATCCTCAACCTTCTAGACTAGACTAGATACTCTATTTAATATTTTGCCTCGGCCTGGTTGGGAGCATATGCTGGTATTGTGCCGAGTCCCTACAAACTGTGTTTGATGCCTGCCATAAAAAATCCCATTTTTTATCCGTTAATTGTAATGATTGTTGTTCTAACCTATCTAGGTTGAGTTCATCTACCTCTTTGATTCCTTAATGTTTCAAGCCTAATTATCTCTGCCAGCTTGCCAGTCAATCTTAATGTACTCCTTTTTGTTATTGTATGCATACCTATATTATTGTGTATTACATAAGAAGTCAGTAAGGGTGTTAAAAATGTTAGGAGCTGTTAACTAGCTTCATCACTCTGATTTTGAGTTCCATGAAATTCTACTTACAGCTAATGTAACTCTCAGAGCAAGTCACTTAACCACAGGCTGACCCTGTCAAAAGATTGTTGTAACTAGTGAGATCTCACCCAGTTAACACATAAATGAGTAAATATTTAGAGTGTTTTATGACTGTAAAAAAAGGGGTGCACAGTTTGCTTCTAAGAGAACCATTAAGGTAACAGCAAGATTGCGTTTTGTTTTTTAAATGCAGGACACTACCTGCACTGAGCACTCGGATCATTGTATTTGATCAGCTGTAATAGTGCACCATTACACTTAATCACTTAATCACTGAATGTAGTAAAGCTTATCAATTAAAATGGATGCATCAAATTAATAATCAGCACATCCAGCAGTGGTTACTTAAATTAAATTAATATTTTCACCTCATCTGTACAAAACTGCAGTAATCCAGAATGCCAATACGTCATGCAAACTGTTGTGTACTAGATCCTTTCCTTTCCCTGGTGGACCAGTATACTGAGATTTAAATGGTTCACATGCATATATAGTTAGTTGTAGTGCTCTACTGTATTTTAAGAACATCAAATTTTATGAAATACACATCAGGTACCTAGCAGGTAAATCCTGATCAAGTGCAGAATTTGAAAAATAACAATGAATCATGTGAATTGCAAAGTTCATTTTGTAGTAATTATAGGGACGTACAGGCAGACCTCACTGCAACAAGGAAAGTAATTGATAGTTACATCTCCAGTCTGGTTGAGCAGTAGGATAGATCACACCCTGATGTCTGAAACTGGCATGCCCTAGAATGAGAAATATTAATCGTTGACTTAACTGGTCTTGCCTATCCCAAAGTCAACCTGAGTGGCTGCAGAGAATAATTGATGCAAAACTGACATATTCTGCACCAGCCTTGTGTAAGTGCTGCACTGAGGCATGTCTTCAAATGAAATATATTTCAATGTCTCTTACCTGTTGTAGCTAGAGAGGATCGCAAGGCAAAGAAAAGGATGTTCAAGAACAAGAGCAGTGCCTCAGACAACACCATTGTAGATGTATAAAGGGTTCCATGCAAGTTTATGTGAAAGGTGTCACAGACATATGTGCTATGATTGTGCTTTTAAATGTCAGTTGTATACATGAATTGCTGAGTATGTACACCCATCATTAACCAAATTTAGAATAGAAGTCCCCATGCAGTAGTTAAGGATCCAGGAATGTGCTAGTGTGGATTAAAGATGCATGTACATATATCTGCTAACTGAAAATGTTCAGTATCTCTAACAGGTTTATTGCATCATATTGATTAATGAGTTGATACAGTTGACTTGCATGCATAGTGTGGCATTCAGGCACTTTATTTTATATATGTTTAGACGTTATACAGATGTTACATTTGTGTCTGTGTATATTCTTCTGGAAGGGTTCACAACGTTACTAGGTGAGCCTGGCATCACATTGTCATATTAGTGTGTCTTTTATTCACATTCGTGTAACACTGTGCACTTAAAGCACATACAAAATGTTGTACATAAATATGACAGAAACTAACTGTTGCCAGTTAGATTTCATCTTTTTGTGTTTTCTGTGGTGATTGTTCTTTTAGAAATCATTCTGATGGAAAGAGGGCTGAGAGAGTGAGGGATGCAGTGGAGAAGGTACATCACAGCACCACAGTGTGTGGCCATTGTGCTGCCTTCTTTTTTGCTTTGAGAGGCACATGGTGCTTAACATTGATTTGAACAAATATTTTGTAGCAGCCATGTGAGGATAAAATATATTTAAAATGTTGTGATGAAGCAGTGTTCAGGAGGTGGGTAGTCTCCAGCACTTATGTGATGGTTAAAGTGTCCAGGCTCCAAGCATGATGATTTGCGCTGCACCATCTCTGCAGTCATTCATGTCCATGAAGACTGTACTTTCTAGGTTGGCCAGACAGAACTGTTCCTACCGCAGTAGTTAGTCTACCAGGGCCTGGCCCATTACATCCACCTTAACTGCTTGTCAGTATCTGCAGCTGAAGCCTGTTCATAGGGATAGAAGACAGTGGCTACAGCAACATCTTTTTGGGGTTTCTCATTCCCCCCACAAACAACCCCAGCCACTACTTATCCAACTGAATAAGGTGGCACATACCTAGAACCCATTGATTGCAGGCCAAACCTCAAACCTTTTCATTCCACTGCTGTGGATATGTGTAGGTGTTTGTTTTCTAAAATTATCTGTAATATATAAAGGTTGTTGAGTTTCTTAAAATATAAGTTTCTGCCAGAGTGGTAACATTGTCTGTGGAGTGCAGTATGCCCATGCTAAGGGTTGGCATGAATGTTGTGTGGATGGGCATGTGTATGCTAATGCAGCAGCTGTAGAGATATTGTCAGTTTTTGGTGCTGTGTGTTCACAGGTTGTAATTGTACAACATGTGCTCTAGATACATCGGTTTCTGATAAGTGGTCTGTATCATGGTGTAAAGTGTTAGTTTGCTGTGTTGGCATGCCATTGTTTGCCAAGTCCTATGTCACTTCTACAATGTAGCTGCATAGCAAGTGCATTAGCATTGTAGGCACATCATTCAATTTTATGAATCTTGCTCTAGCTGAGCTGGGACCACAGACATAATGCACAGTACAGGACTGCACAGTATGTATGTGAATACTGGGGACCGTGTTCTGTGTAACCAGGGTCATTTTCTGCTCTGGAAAAGGCGTCAGTTGTTAAGTTAAAGGGTGTAGCTGCCTTCTGTTACTGTTTAACATGGAAGACATAGACTTAACTCGTATCTCAGAGAATTTGAATGCCTAACTTTGTGCTGTTTATTCCCCTCCCCTATTCTGCTAGTCAGAGCTTTGTTGGTGGGTGGGAAAGAAGCCATCATCTGAGCAGGACTGAATTCTTAGATGTATTGTACACTCCCTTTTCCTTGCATTCACCAGCAAGCATTTGTAGTGTCTAGCTCTTAACAGAGATATGTGCTTCCACACACTGTCTGAAGTACTAAGAACTGCTTAGCAGGCATATGGCTTCTTGTGCCCCTTTGCATAGATGTAGACTCTTGTTCTTATGTTTTGATTCTGCATTTTGACCCTACCTCCACTTGTTGTTAAGACTGTCACTGGCTGTTCACTTCCATCTTTTCCTCTCCATATGTTCCTGTGTCCAGGTTTGCTTACCTAACTTGATTCACACCAGGTTTAATTAAAGCTCCTTTGCCTTTGTGCCGCACTGGTGGTGAAGATTGTAAGTTTCACTAAATTCATGGATATGGCCATGTTAAGACTTTTATGGTCATCATCTGCTACCTTGAAACATTAGAATATCTTTATATACAAGGTGTACACAATGAGTCCCAACGTTTACAAGTTCGAACCACATATGGCCGAGACCATATATTCGAACTTGTAAAAGTTTGATCGGACCGAATGGAGATCTCCATACAGAGCGGAAAGGGAAGATTTCCCATTTCTGCAATGTAGTGCGAACTCAGAGTTGGTATGTTTAAGTAAAAGGGGTGTGGGGGGTGCAGGTGGACATAGCCCCCCCTGCTGTAGACGTTTAGTGTGTTGTTTTGTTGTTTTTTTGTGTTTCTACTTCAGTATTTGAACATATGGTCTCGCCTATATGTGGTTCAAACTTGTAAATGTTCGATCTACTGAATTAGATCTGTACACAACAACATCCTGACATGACCGGTATTTTTATCTTCAGAGCACTGTCTTTAATTGGATCACATACTACCGCTATGGGTCATTATGCATTAATGACTTCTTTCTAATCTTTCATATTGGTGATGATCCAGCTTTGTGAATGTTCACAGTCTGTGCAGACAGTTTGCAGAATCTGCAGCTGTTGCCTTCATATGTATCGCTCTGTGTGAGCCCTTCATTGTTTGCAAAGGTAACAATACATAACTATCATTTGCTACAGAAGGAGATGTGGTGAGTCTGTTTGCATTGTACTGCTAGACGAGTCATTTTTCTGGTTTATACTTATTCATGTTAAAAGTCATCTAAGTCTCTTTGAAATCCTACCACAATCTACAAGTACATGCATCAGAACAAGGAAGAAATAGAAAGGTAGGTCACGTTTAAAGTCCAAGACCTGTAATTATAAGTCCCACAATGGTGAGACTGAATGTGCAAACAGTGGAGTTGAGGGCACCCTACAAAAATTACTTTAAAGGAATATGCACGTTTTTCTGGAAATCACGGTTATGGCTCTCAGAATTACAGTAGGGAGCTGAAAGAATAAGGTAGAAGCCTTCTCTTTCCCCTCTGCAGTTGTAATTCCAAACTTTTGGTGCACTTGTGAACGTAGAAGATTGTCAATGAAAGAAGCAAAAGTGACTTGGCTACAGCTTCATGATAAGTTTGAAAGCACAATGCTGTTTTGTCTACAAAGGTAACTGAAACACAGTGCATTTTTAAACTTGTCACCATTTCTCAACTATAGTTTAGTACAACATTAAGAGCTACATTCATAATGCCGGGGGCAGGGATGGGACATTACAAAAAGTAACCCCAAAGGGAAGGTGGTAATTGCCATTACTGGAACTTGAAACCAGGTTGCTCAGAGTTACTTCAGTTGTGTTTGTAGGGACTCTTCGGGTATCAACTATTTTCTGGTCAGCTTCAGTCACAGCACCTTGCACACAGGACATTTCCACTATCAGAGGAATTTGCTTAAAGATGATGCAGAACTAAAATATTCTAGTCATCTCTCCTGTATTGCATTATCTTCTCTTTTTCCTTTCCCCATTTTAAATACTGATGGTTTACCCGGTGGCCTGGGAAGCACACTTAAGATTGCCGCGGTACAGAACCCTTGAACCATTTTGTAACCTTTACAACTATAAACTATTCTGTGTGCTTTGCTACTGTTGTAGGTTGGTATCTGTCTTTTGGTCTTATGTTCATACCAACATTCATCTCACTGTGTTGTAGTGGGTACAGGCATGGTAAGAGACTTGGGAATGTCTGAAATGATAATCAGTGTGTTCTCTGTGCACCAGTCCCACCTTCTAAGTAGTAGAGGTATGACGCTAGTAATTTTCCCAAAGTTCCAGATTGAGCACAAATGCTGCCCTAAGGTTCCTTTTTTTCCTTTAGTTGTTTTACTCATTGTTAGTTGGTTTAATTATTTTGATTTGTCTTTTCCCTCTATGTCCTAATTATAACCTTTTGTATATTTAGCTACTTTGTTCATTCTTATTTTTGGTTATATTCACCTTTTATATTGCGGTTACTGAACACGTTGACTTGATCTGTTCTGTACTTTATTCCCAGCACCTCTTTCTCAGACACTTACTACCCACACTGTTTTCAAGGTATACTTACATTCTCTTCATATGTATGCAGATTCACTATTAATACTTCAGCATGGTTACTTTTTGAGGATTTCAGTATAAATTGCATAAGCCTTTATCTTTTATGTACTGTTTGTGACTGGATGAGCTAGCTAAATTAAAAAAAGTTATCTGTTGCATACTGTCATGCATATGCTGACTGTTTACAGTTTTGTTGAAAGAATGACAGTATGTTCTGCTAGCTGACTTGCTTCTGACTCTTTACGTAGTAAAATTTCTCCATGGACTGGAAATTACTACATTATTGTGATGCACAAGGTGTGGGTTTTGTAATTAGAAGATTCTTCACATTTCATTTTTCTCTTTGGTGTTTGTGATCAAATCATCACTGTGTATTTGACATTGATTAAACATGTGGATTAATTATTTGGCTTGTTCGTGTGGTTATTCTAATTGCTGCTGGCAGATGAGTAATGGGCAGTCAAGTTTAATAGGTGCTTAATTAAAAATTAACATGTAAATGTTTTCCTTATTACCCCCAGCCTTCTTCTGCTGGGAAAGAAATGTCTTTTCTGATGCCTGAATTACTTTGTATGATTTTATTCTGGAAGTATGGCATGGCTCAGTAGCTTGGTCTGGTTCCCAAGCTCATTGAGAAAGGGAAGCTGATAAGGCAGAGTAAAATAAACATTGGGTATAAAGTAATGAAAATACTGAATGTCAGTTAACACAATAAAGGTCAACAACTGCATACATTAATCATTATCAGGTATCTACTGAGACATTATGAATAAGATTACATTTCATTTGCTTGATGGCAAAGGGAGACCGTCTAGTATGCCTTTTTAAGTACTTTCAGCATTCTGCTTCCTCTTGTCAGCTCCATGGTACAGAGTGATAAAGCCCTGACTTAAGACCAAGATGGCCTGGGATCTGTTAGCCATCTGAGCAGTGGAAGAAATCATGGGAGTGTGTGGAAATGTGCAGCCCATGCAGGTTTGTCCATTCTAGAGAGAGAGAGAGAGAGAAATCAGTACAATGTGCTTTGCTGCTGACTCCTAGTGGAGGCTTACAAACACAGCAAGTACCTTTGTATTGATTTACATGCACCATCAAGCAGCGCTTGTAGGTTGAGCAAGCATTAAGTTTGCCAGTATTGCTTGGTACAGCTGTCAGACTGCCTTAGACAGTGCCGTACACCAGACCTCTGAAATTTTCCTAGCAGAGATATATGTGGGACATGAGTCAAAGGATTTTGTGAAATACAGATAAACGTTGTCCACCTTGTACTTCTTTGTAAAGTTTTCCTGTAACCCAGGCATATGGTTGAATGAAAGATTTATTGCTAAAAAATAGAAAACCCAGATGCTTGTTTGGATGACATCCTCCAGAAACATGGTCTTCTCCAAAAAGGAATGACTGTTCCTGTAAAGTCATGGGAGGGCTTGATAGTTGGTGAGCAGTAGGAATAAAAGGAAAATAGAATTCTACTGCTCTTCCATCCTTGTTGACCCCCCCCATTCTTTTTCTAACTTGTCTGTGCCCTCTTAAGTGCCTCCATGGAATCCCTGTATGTACCACCCATTCCAGTAGTCCGTTCCTTGAATCATCAGCCTTCTTTATGAAGAAGTACTTTTTGTAGGTGAGGGAGTATAGTCTATCCCTAAAAATCTGTTACTGTGCCCTCCTCATTCCCCATCAGTCCTCCCTATTCAGGCTGATCCCTCCAAGTCTCTCTTACCTTATTTTGTTCACCCATATCATGTTTCCATTAATTTTGATGAGAAAAGCTGCAGCTTCTTTAGTCTCTGGTTTTATCGTTTTCCCTCCCACCAATGCATCTTTCTTGGTAGCATTCCTCTGGCCTCCTAGAAGCCTGATATCTTTGCCTTGTTTTGTTCCTGTAACTGTAGAAAGAGTACTCAGTGTGTGTACCATTGCCAAGTAGAGTATGGGGGATTACCTCTTTGCTTCTAAAAGTTACCCCCTGAGGATGCACCCCAACATTCTGTTTTTTTCTGCTACTGCCCTCTTATTGTACTCCTGGTGTGATCATCATCCTCAGTCATTTTCCTGGTCTATTGCCTTAACATTCAGTCTAAGCTGATACTTCACACAAGACCTGCTGTGCAGTATTTTGCAGCTGTCTAATTGAACATCTGCAAATTTTCTGCCCTTTTGGTCAATGTTTACGTTTCCTTTCTTGGACTCCTCCCTTTCCATTCTGTATTGCTAAATCTGTCTTTGTGTCATTATTTAAAGTCCAATGCTGTTTTCTCTTCCCTTGCATATGTTCATAAATGAAGAGGAATGAATCCTTACAATACTTTTATAGTCACCTTCCTTATTCCTGAGACTGTCCGGAGTCATCACAGTCCCAAATCTTCTCTCTAGGCATGCAGAAATCTAGTTTCTCTAACTCTGTCCTACACCTGACTTCACTAATTTTCCTTGCAGTGGGACTTGATTCAAAAGCTTTGGTGAAATGTAGGTGGACCTTCTCCACCTTGTACTATCTTGTAAAGTTTTCCTGTAATCCAGTCATAAGATTGGATTTGGCTTGCATACCCTTTGGGCTGTGAACTTCTAGTAGTAGTTCTCTAAGATAGCAGCCCGACTTTCCTTCAGGATTCTTGCTATGGCTTTCTCTGCCACTGCTGCAGTTCCCTTAATTTTTCTTGCTCTCCCTTATACCTTGTGTAAAGGTAATGCACTTGCTGTCTTCTAATTCTCAGTCAATTCTGCACTAACAAATATGCTGAAGTCTGCTATCTAGCACACAGGCCATTCTCTTGAGGACTCTTGAAAACAAACCTTCAGATCCCTGTAGTTTATCCTTCCTTACTGCTGCCAGTTGGTTCTTCAGCTTTTCCGTATCTATCCTAATGATGTCAACTGCTTTTTCCACTCTGCCTTTTCTTCCTCCCTTTTATTTGCTTTGCTGTATGAAGATGGAAGTATTCATTTTATACCTTTGTTTTTTTTCCAGATCTCCCTCACATCTTGCTCAAACTGGTTAACTGTGTCCCCTGCCTTCCTTCTTTTTTTTTGCTATATCCGAAGAAGCCTTTGATATTCATTGCAGTAGTCCTGACTTTTGGGACTTCAGCCACAGAGGGCTTGGACATCTGACACAACTTCATAGTTCAGCAGTAAAGTATGCATCTCATCATATTCTCTTTTACAAGGCCACAGGTGCTTCCTCAAATTTGAGGTAAGGTACTCCCAGTACCAGTTTACTTCTTTGCCTGTTGTATTGTCTGCTGCATTCAGTGTTTTCACAAGGTGCTTGACTCCAGTGATAGCGTACTACAGAACAAAAGGCATTTACATTTCCCTTTATCTGGCTGACTGTTGCATTCGGGTCAGCCACAGGAGTCTTGGGTATTCCTGTAATATTCCTGAGTCAACTCTTACACCATCCAAAAGGGTATTATTTCCAGAGAAATTCCCACATTTCATCTGTCAGATGACATTTCTATGCCAGGAGAAGCTGGAACATTTGGCATAGTACTTCCACAATATGGCACAACAAAAGCGAAAGCCTCAGGGCACATTCCTTCTGCTGCTTTGGTGATACACCAGGCAAAGACGCACATAGGTTCATAGGTTGGTACTAGGCTATCAGCCCTAGGGGCAAGAAAACTCGCACTGTATCTAAGATCCATTTGGAGCAATACCCACAGTCCTTGGAAGAGAGAATATATATCATTCCCTGCATATCTCATGAACTGAGGAGTAGTCCACCCATGTCACACACACCCTCTGGAGTACCCTTCACCTAGAAAGCCATGCCTCAGACCTTGCCTTTGTGGGTATACAGACACAGATTCTCAAAGTCCAAGGCCAGTGGGATGCACCCCAACGAAGGAATTGCATGAATATGAAATAGATGATGGTTTGGGTGCAGATGCACAAGGCCATCTTGCCATTTGGGAAGAAGAGTGTCTTAAAGGTGAAAACTGACAATACTATCACCAAACAAGTGAGAACTCTGCTATATCCATTTGATAGCTAGCTGTAACTGCCTGAGAGATAGCACTGCAGTCTCACATGACCCTAAAGTCAGTCTGCATCCCATCTCTTCTGAGTTTGGTCACTGACTAGTTAAGCAGGTCAGTGCCAGACTGACATGCATGAATGTTAGAGAAATTTTCCTTCCTCTAGTTTACAGGTGGGGTGTTTCTGAGACTGGTAGATCAGGAAATTGTACTCAAGAACACCATACAAAGATGCTTGAACAGTGGGTGTTTTCTTCTTCTGATAGGGCATGTGTTTTCCTTTATGCATTTCTTCCAACCCTCTACTACCTAGGATGATCCAGAAAGTAAGGGTGGAGGGTCCAAAGCTGCTCTTGTTTAGCATCATGTTTACACAGGAAGCACTGGTTCTCCATCATGGAAATGTCCATGGAGAAACATCATGTGCTGCACCTGCAGGTGGACCTCAGTACATGGCAGCCCTTGTAGAGCCCTGCCTGGGGAATTTACAGCTCACAGCCTGGATAATTTGATTTTTTTCTGCCTTTTAGGCACTAAGTTTACTAGGACATACTTAAGGAGATTAAGAGAACTACCATCAAAAAGTCCTCCTTATCCAAGTGAAAGAGGTTGCCCTTTTGGTGTCACAAAAGGAAACAGGATTCCATCACAGCACTGGTGTCTCTGGTCCTGCAATATTTAAGTGAGCTGTTCAGTTTGGGGGTGGCACATGCTTTCATTAAGACACATTTTTCAGCCATTTCAGCCTGTTCTCCCTTGGACCCACTAAGGGGATGCCTGCTATCTGTTTTTAAAATGAGTCCTACATTTGAGACTACTCAGAAAAGAAATTGATTCTTCATAGGTCTTACATTGTATACTAGAAATACTGACTCTTGAGCCTACAGCCATGATTCTCCTCAACTTTCTGTCTTGGAAAACTGCTTTATTGGTAGCCACTGCCTCTATAAGAAGAGTATCAGGACTTCAAGCTGTAATGTGTGACGAACCTTTTTTATAAGATTTCTTTTATTTAAAGCATTCATATTTTTTTATTACATTTAGCAGCACAAGAAAGCAGTACAGCACACAATTTAGGCTGGGTATGGAAAGTACATTTCGTAAACTGCTGTCATTTCAAGTAATCATTATTTTTTCACATAGTTGTAGTCGTACATATGGAATCAGTGCATTCTGATGTATGCAATTTTTAAATGATCTGACCCATTATACTTCATCCATTGTCTTTGCATTTTGTCCTGTTATTCACATAGGTGTTCCAGTTTTTTCATTTGTTCATAATACCTTGTCTTTGCATTTTGTCCTGTTATTCACATAGGTGTCCCAGTTTTTCAATTTTTTCATATGCATCTTATAAATGATTCCTGTATTATCTTTTTGCTTACTGTTTTCTATTCCTGTCATTAGATGTTCATAGTGTTACACTGCTGCAGTCATTACACTTGGGTTATCCTGCTGTCAGGCGGTTCCCCAGTCCCTGAGTTCCAAAGTCTTGGTCCGGCGTCGGTTGCTGTCGCCTCCTCCCTGACGTCAGTGCGACAGGGGTATATAAGATGCAGCCGACGCCATTTTATTCAGTCTCTCTTGCCTGAAGCAAAAGCAGTTCGCAAGTGCCGGTCGGCCAATTCCTGAGATTTTCATTCCGAATCCAGAACTGAAATCTTCTACAAAGCTAAGTACCCCATTGGGGAAACTTTTTCTTGCCTCAGACCGATGTCAGTAAAAGTTAATAACTGTATTTCTTGTGGGAAGCAAATACCTCATAAGGATTTCCATTCCTATAGTATTCCATGCCTAGGCCCAGACCACAACGTCACTGGTTGTCGGTTTTGTGCTAGTTTTAATAAGCGCACTATGAAACGTCTGTTTGATTTTGCCCAACATTATTTTGGCAGAAAATTCAATTATACCATGCCGTCGGAACTTCCGACGACCGGAATACATAAAAAGCGCAAAGACAAGGATAGGCATCCGAGGTCCAAAACTGACGACGAAGCCTCTTCTAGGCCAGTCGCCGGTTCTCCGCTTTTCAGCGAGGCGCCTTTGCAGCCCCTGACGACCGTTTCTGTAGAACCACAGGCCGCCTCTGACTCCCACGTGGAGATGGCTGGGCCTTCGGACACACAAGTTATTCAGACTACCGAAGCTACCCCTTCAGAGCGATCAATCAATACAAAAAAGTAGCTGAACAATCCGCAACCTCAGAGGGTGTTTTCAGACCTACCCAGTTAAGCATTAAATCTTCTGCTAAGTCTAAACCTACTTTAAAAACAAAGAAACAAATACAGCATTATCCAGGGCAGGCCTACATGCCTAAGAAACAAATGTTCAAAATGGCCGAAGACCTAATCACTCTGATCAGGGGGTCCCATCCCCCTCCTGATAAAAGGCCTAGACTGGATGCAGACTATGACTCATCCGACCAGGTATCCATCTCTTCAGATTCATCCTCAGACCTAGGATACTCTTTACCTCCTTATGAGGATTCTGATGCTGAGGAATCAATTCCATCAGCATCTCCGCCTGAGGACTACTCTTTTGGTGAAACCTTACATACCATGAGGGAGCATTTTCATTGGGAAGGCCAGGATTACTCAGAATCCAAGAAAAGGCTCAGAGATTTCCTTTTATTACCTCAACACAGACCCCTTGCTATTCCGCCAGTGTTAGATATTGTGGATGAATCCAGCTTAAATCCTGATTCTTTACCTCCAGCCCCAGTTAAGCCTGACAGATACTACACAGTCCCTGACTCACACAAATCTCTTTATAAAAGCCCTGTTGCCGACCCTGAAACTATTTCTCAGGGACCCAAAGGGGTTAAGGCCTCATCAGCCAAGAATCCAGTCCCCTCTGACAGAGATTCCAGAGCATTAGACAGATGGGGGATGAAAGTATATACGTCTGCAACTTTAGCAATGAGAGCCTTAAATTGCCAGTTTCACATGCTAAAATATCAGCAATTTTTACTGTCTCAGTTAAAACAAAAAAATGCTTCCAAAATCAGATCCTCCTAATTTTAAAGAAATGCAGGATTTTACGCCCTCCCTGGTTCTTCTTTATACAATAAACTAGTTGACATCTTTGACAGAGCAGGCTTGGAAATGCTTGACCTCATGATAAAGGACTATGAAGCCAAAGCTGACTCTTTGCTGAATGAAGTTAATAAATTGAATGATACTTTGGTTAATGATAAGAATTTTATTAGTATTAAAAAGAATTATGACAACATTTTTCATGAGGTTGACCAAAATTGTCTTAAGATTGTCAACCGTAAAATAAGAAAGTTAGAACGAGACCTCATTGAATATAGAGGGGGAACTGCTTATCCAGCACCGGGTAAGGTTAGAAGAAATATGGGGCAGGTTTTAGATGGAGTCGATGATGCTGACAATGTACATAATGTATCCACACCGCCTGCAGATTTACCTAGGAGAAGCATGCGTTTAGCCCAAAAAGGGAATAAAAGTACTTTTCAGGGTTTTCACTATCCCCCCCCCCCCCCCGGGCAGACCAGGGGGGAGGGGTATGTCATACCAACAGCATGGGGTAAGACACACAGATAGAGGAATTTAGTATTATGACTAGTCCTGAGTTCATTTCTCCATCTTTGCAAACATTTGGTAATAATTATACAGTTGAGAAGAAGGACAACTTCACTATCTATAATTATACTGACTTGACATTGACTAATGATTTCTTTGACCTTTTTACCAAGGGCTTTCAGTTTGTGCCTTTACGTTCTTTGAACTTGACTAACGTTCTGATTGATTTGAAATTATTTGTTAGGCATTTAAACCTTGCACTGTACTTTAAAGGGCAACCTAATGTCCAAGAAGGTCTTACAAGGGCTAGTACCTTCAACCCCCCCACACACCCCTCTCTTAAAGTGTTTGAGGAGTTGGTTGAGAGGGATTTAAGGAAACAGTTTTCTATTAAACCCCATTCTCTTTTTACCAACTTAGACCCCAAGTTGCAACATTTAATTACTTTACTTAGAATTGAGGGTGTCAGGGTAATGAAACCCGATAAAGGAGGTGGGGTGGTTTTGATGTACACTGTAGCTTATGATACATATCTTTATAATATGTTGCATGACACTGAACAATATGAGTTGACCTCTAGGAACGAGGTAAACCTAGCTTATTCCAAGATTAATTTTTCATTGTTTGACCATTTGCTGCAGGGTGCAATTAACGAGAAGTTATACAACTACCTGTATGTTAACAAGCCCAGAATTCCGGTGATCTTTGGGATACCTAAGACCCACAAAGGACTGGACCCTTTGAAGTTTAGACCCATTGTTTCAGGTGCAGGTGGTATTACAGAACCCCTGGGCAAGTTTATTGACTATACTACTAAAAAATTTGCCTCTACTTTACATTACATTTGCAAGGATTCCTGGAATTTCCTTAGAGGTATTGAACGTAATTTCTATAAACCTGGTCTTCTGATGGTTACTATAGATGTTGTGGATTTGTTTTCTAGCATTCCACATTCCACTGGTTTAGACTGGTTTAATGAGATCCTGGTTTCTCAATCTGGCCTTGGTTCTGATATCATTAGTTTGTTGGTTGAGTTTATGGAGATTGTACCCCAAAATAATTTCATATATTTCAACGGTGAAACCTTTAGGCAAAAGAAGGGTGTAGCGATGGGTGCATCCTGTGCCTCACTATACGCTAACATTGTGCTATACCACTGGGAGAAGAATTTTATTTTTGCTACTCATTGGGTTCAGCACATAGTGCATTACAAATGGTACCTTGATGACATCTGTCTGTTGTGGGATGGGACTCTGAACCATCTTTTGGATTTTATGAGTTACATTAATTCCACCACATAATTTCTATCTTTTACTTACACCGTTAGTAATGAAGAATTAAATTATCTTGATGTGATGCTGCTCAAGGACCATGATAATCAGAATTTCCAGTCTAAACTTTATAGGAAGGCCACTTTTTCTAATTCATACCTGAATTTTGACAGTGGCCACCCTTTCCATCAAAAGAAAGGCATTATTAAAGGCCAATTCATCCGTGCATCCAGGATGTCTAGCACTAATGAATATTTTTTTGATGACGTGAATTTTTTGAAAAATCTTTTTTTCGAAAGAGGTTACCCTGCTTCTCTAGTTAATCAATTGGCTCAAGAGGTCACTGAAAACAGAGAACATAAATATTTTCCGTTGTTGAGTAGAGGTTTGCAGGTGGTTGAGCAAAGTGAGCAACCTGAGCAATTTGATATTCACAATAGTTTCATTTACACATTTTCTAAAGATTCTCAGCAGGTGGAACAAACGATGTTGAAACATTGGCCTGTTTTAACACTTCATGAAGATTTTAAGAATATAGTACAGAAGTGTCCTAATTTTG
Organism: Protopterus annectens; assembly: GCF_019279795.1. Taxonomy (NCBI): domain Eukaryota; kingdom Metazoa; phylum Chordata; order Ceratodontiformes; family Protopteridae; genus Protopterus; species Protopterus annectens. The sequence continues at coordinate 58,528,206 of NC_056733.1, forward strand.
TGAAAAGGAGAGATGTTAATTTAAAAGGGTTATTTGAAAGAAAACAATACATAGAACATAGACATCATTCTGGTAGACTGGGTACATACAAGTGTGGAGCATGCAAACAGTGTGCATTTATATTAAACGACAGTCCCTTATATATCCCATCTAGGATTTTTAGGTTTGACTCGGATGGTTATTACAATTGTGGGACTAAGGGCGTTGTATATTTAGGATTATGTACCCAATGTCCCAGTTTTTATATTGGGAAGACGGAGAGACCCTTAAGGAAAAGAATTTATGAGCATGTATATGACATCTCCAGGAAGAAGGAAACCAACGCCTTTTACCAGCATCTTACTGCCTGTCCCAACATGCAGCTTAAATTTGTTGTACTTGAACAGGTGACACAAGATGCCGGGGGGGGGGGGGACTGGGAGACACGTCTTGAGTATAGGGAGCTCCTATGGCAACTTAGATTGGATGCTGCAAGGCCCCCTGGCTTGAATGAGAGCATTAACATCACTAGTGTGCTCAGGCTTAGGAAGGTTAGGTTATAACCAAAACTAAATGATGGGTTTAAAACAACTTCAACAGGTGTCATGAGCATATATTTATCGTATTATATTTATTATAAACATTTATAGTTAATTTTAATATTTACAACTTTATAAAATTTTTTATACATTATGTAAGGTTCTTATTCAATAAGGAACCTTTAATTTATATTTTTAAAAAATTCTTTCAAACGTTTATAAATATTTTTGAATGATGTCTTTTTAACTGCTTATTAGATTAATTAATCAAGGTATCATGTGACTACAAGTGTTACATTTAAATCCACGTTACACTGTTTCCTTTTTATCTTGATAAAGCCTGGTATTAACCAGGCGAAAGCGCTTGATTTACTTGGTTTTGTGGTCAAATAAAAGTCTTTGTTTTTTTTTATCATTATTTTTTGTTTTCTGATTCTCCTTTCCGTGGATTCTGTTTGGATTTAACAGTTTTTTGGATTTTTGTACTCATTTAGTAAAATCAGGAGATTCAATTAACACACCACTTTTAAGGAGTGCAGCTATAATGGGCTTTATCCCTGCCTCTGCATTTTTTCTCAGCGGGTATTGACATTTTTGAGGTCTAAAAGTTGATTTTGGAGTAATCACCACTGGTCCTGCCGTGCGAATAAGGCCTACATCTGATTTCCCTGTGGACCACAGTTTATCTGGAATACCTTTCAGAGCATTTTCTTCCTCCTTTAACAGGAGTATTTGTCAGATATTTTTGCGAAAATGTAGGTGTACTGCTGGTTTAGTCTGAGTTACCCAGTTCAGTTTTTGTACCTGTACTCCCTGCTTTGAAAGTTTCTCTCTGGTCTGTTTTTTCCATCTGGTAATATTCCTGCCCAACTCTACCCATTTTGTGTTTTTGTCTTTATTGAGGCTTACATGTGGTAGGAGGTCAGATTTGTAAAGTGCTGTCATTTCTTTAGGCAGAGAGCAGCTGGCTATGCTATTTCCCATTGTGTCCCAGTATAGGTTACGTAACACTAGCCTTGCTGTGGGATATTTAAACAGCTTATCTCTGTAGTCTTCATCTGGCCCTTGTGTGTCACGAAAATACAAGGTGCAGTGCAGTAATGGCTGCTGCTTAATATCTGATGAGGGAAATTTACTAATGGCCAAATCCATTAATTCCGTGGTTATAGTCCCTGGGCCAGTAGTAATCGGGTCCTGACTGTACCAGTAAAACATCTCACCTCTTGGCTGCACTACACAGGTATCATGCACTTCGCAGATGTCAGTCTGTCGTTGTGCTTGCATCCCTTGTATAGTTGGAACCACCGCTATGCCAAATAACTGCATCAAGTCTCTGCCTAAGAGATTTATTGGGCATTTTGCAGACACTACAGTTTTACTTCTCTGTGTCAACCCTGTTACAGGATCTGTGATCATAATTTTGTGTGAGAGAGGCTCCCGGTATAGCTGCCCATTTGCAGCCTTAACAAATATGCAATCTGAAGACCGTGTACACTCCGGTAATTCGGAGGGATGTATCGGGGTCCGTGAAGCCCCAGAATCACACAAAAAGCTAATCTCTCTTCCTTTCACCAAAAGAGTGACTTCTGGCTTGGTATCTGCTAAAAAGGGTTCCAAGCACAGAAGTGCCAAGTCCAATACCTCATCACTTTCATTTTCATTGTCATCCGCTCCACCATCCTGTGCTTTCTCCATTTTTACTTCTACATTACCATTTGTATTGTAACCCTTCCCTGTGCTTCCTGACTATCATATAGTCAGTTATCACCTTTTTGTTCATCCGTCCTTGTCCTATTATTTCTTTTGCAATCCCTTGCCATGTGACCTTTCTTACCGCATTTAAAACATTCTCCCCTCTTTTTACGTCCCTTAAAATCTTCTGACCGTTGTTCAGATTGCCTAACTTCCCTATTTTTGCCCTTTTCTTCCAAGATGTACCACATATACCTCAGCCCCGTCTTTTAATGAAAATATCTGCATTTTCTTTTTCTTCTTGCTATTAAAGTATCTTTCAGCATGTCTTACATACTCAAGCAGTGGTTGCAATCTGCTTGTGCGGTGATCTACCATGTGTTTTGTAATAAAACTACTAATAGGAGCACTGCTCCCCTACAGAAAGGCATTTTTTAACTGTTGTTCATAGGGGGAATCTGAGGTCTGGTTCTCAGGGATTTGCATCCCACAATGATTATTAAAGCACTCTATGAGCCTAGCAAAATAGTGGTCGACTGACTCGCCTTCTTGCTGGACACACTGATTAATACAGGTCCAGTCTGCCCGTGGTTTTCACTTATCAGAAATTCAGTTTGTAAGCCTTGTCACCTGGGCATCTAACCCTACGCTGTTATGTGGAAGGGGTCTCTGCTGAGTGTCACGAGGACTCCAATCACCACAGACCATGTGTCAGTCTGGACCTATAATTTGTCTTACCACTTTTTCTATCTCTTCTCCATTTAGGTTATAGCTTAGCCTCATACCTTGCAGGTCCTCTGAAAACTTTGGAAAGTTGATCCTAGGGTGGGGAATATCCTCGGGACTCCAGGGTCTATATACTAATAAAGTAGGGTCTTGGTTATCCTGACCTGCTCTGGGATTAGGTACCTCAATAAGAGGACAGAGTTCTTTTTCCCCACTAGTCGTGGCCTGGGTTTCACTAAACAATCGCCAAACTTCAAAATTTTTATCATCATCATCTGTGTTTTTTGTTTTGGACCTAATCCCTATTGGACCCCTAACTTTAACTAGCTTTATTTTTACAGACTCCTCACCTCCTGTGACTACAGGATGTAGAGGAGGCGCTCTGTGTTGATTATTTGCCCCGTATGCTGGTGGGGGAGGGGGTGCTGAAGCTAGTACTAGGTGGTTATCCTCTTTATCTAAAAACATTGTTTTAGAGTTTTTTTTCTTTTTGGTCTATTCAATTTACTTCCTCCAGCCATCTGTGTGCTTTGGGAATTCTTAATTGTCGCTGCTTTTTAACTTGCCCCTTGGAGTCTGCTTTTAATTGCTTTATCAATTTGGGAAGTGAAGATTTATCTAATTTTCCATCAAAATCATACTTAGTTACCCATTTTAAAAAATATCTAACATTATCTGTGCGCTGAACCTGCATATATTTACCATCTTCTGTTAATGGTGGGTCTTTTGATGTTTTTGCATCACAGTTATAATTACCCATTTGCTCACTACGTAGTTACCTTTAGTAATTTTATCTATTACCTTCAATTTTTTACGTGTACCACGGATTTTGTTGTAGTCTCTTCAGAATGACTGTCTAACCTTCAACTATCCTGTTCACCTAGTCTATGACAGAACTGCAGTTTTTTTCTGTCCCTGATTGAATAAAATACAACCTAACAGAAATTAATGCAGTTTCCTGTCCCTGACTGAATAAAATGCAATCTAACAGAATTAAATGCAGTTTTCCTGTCCCTGACTGAATAAAATACAATCTAACAGAAAATGCAGTTTTCCTGTCCCTGACCGAATAAAATACAGTCTAACAGAAAATGCAGTTTTCTGTCCCTGACTGATTAAAATACAATCTAACAGAATAAAATGCAGTTTTCTGTCCCTGACTGAATAAAATACAATCTAACAGAATAAAATGCAGTTTTCTGTCCCTGACTGAATAAAATACAATCTAACAGAAAATGCACTTGCCTGTCCCTGACTGAATAAAACAGAATAGCAAAACCCACCTTACCTGAGCCTATGTGATTGACCACTGATTCTCAGATACCCGTCCTTCAATCGCAGATCAGAAGGTGACTGGCCTCTTTTGACGACAATTCAGTCGGAGGTCTTTATATTGCAGAAGAACTGATTTGGTTTCTTCCCCGTACGGTTTCAGCCACCTGGCCGTCTGATCCGAGGTGAAGAGAGGGCTCTGGCTCGAAGGACCAATCAAGGCATTCTTTATTACTTGCAGCAAGGAGACAAAGCATGTAGGTACAAGGTTTGCAGCAAGGAGACAAAGCATGTAGGTACAAGGTTTGTCTGATTTTCAATAGCTCAGCCTGCTGTTTTTATACAGTTCTTTGCACGTACACTATACAGTTCTCTGCACGTACACAGCAGGTGCTTATCAGTTAATTGCTGACTTTTACAAAAACATCTTTCAGAATTTAGCTTGTCCACAGGGCTTGCCCTGTCAAACCCAGTTTCTGAGTTATGGTCCTGTAACTGTCTCTTCCTAACACAACATTTATCTGTTGCTAGTGTGAGGCCCCTATCTCAACATTCCACAGCAAGAACAACAGACTTTTAGGCGTCAGCAGCTTTTACAGAGACCACCAGTATTTACACATTTTACATAGAATAAATGTATTAACTCTTAACCCTTTAAGTGCAGAATAAATGTATTAACTCTTAACCCTTTAAGTGCAGAATTGTACACTATACTATTTGTACATTTCTCTAACTGTGTTTGTGATTGGTATGTGTTAATACGGCAGACAGACTTTGAAAACCATCACCATTGGTATTTGATCAGAATATTGCAGACAACTGGAGAATATTTGAGCAAGAATATGATATTTTATACAAGCAGTTTATTCTGACAAAGATGCACACACTAGGGCATTCATTTTGCTAAACCTAGCTGGGTCAGAGGCCATTGAAAGGGACCATTCATTTGTGTATGTACCAGCATTATATGGGAAAACTGTCATATTGTTGTACAGGCTGAATCAAGAGAAGACCCCGAGTGTTTGAAGTGCAAGTTCAGGGAAATGTGTAACCCCCAGACAAATATTACATTAGAGAGGCACTTGGTTTACACAAGAGACCAAAACCCAGGGGAAACTTTTGCAGCTTACATTACTGACCTGTGAAACAAAGCTAAAACGTGTCACAGGCTTGTGTGTGGTATTAATAGTGCTGCAGGGAGAAAAATTTTGCTTTGTGACAGTGATTTAATGCTGAGCAAAGCTTTTGAGATTTGTCAAGTCCATGAAGTTACAGAAAGACACACAAGTATGCTTGCAAGTGATAAAAGAGCATGGTTTCAGCAGGCTCCAGAGCAAATGTAGACAGCATGCAACATGTGGCTAGCAGAAGAAGGCCTAAGCATATGGCACTTGCAACCCCTGCGGGTTTTCCTGGGAGACCCTATAGTTTTCCAGCAAGTTCTAAGAAAAGGACATGCTCAGTGCAGTACAAGGGTGAGTCAGCAAAACCTAAATTCAGCTTTACTGTTAACTGTCATAATTGTGGTGCCAGTCATGAGTCTAAAAGAGAAATGTGCTTAGCATTTGGTCAGCAATTCCACAAGTGTAAAAAAGGAACCATTTTCAAAAGTTTTGCAAATCAAGTAAACCTCACACAGTTATAAAGAAGGGTCACTCCAAAAAGCAAGCTGATCATATAGAGAGCTGCAAATGTCCTTCTATTCCAATGTTACAGTATTCTACATGTGGGTTTACCCTTCTTCCTTCCAGTTCATCCAGCCAGGATTTTCAGTCCCTCTAGGTGCGTAAGACATCTGACGTGGTAGCAGAAGCATGGGCCATAAATGTGACGTCTGCACGCACCAGCCCTCAGAACGTTTCAGCTGCCAGTCGTACTCCAGATGCTCCTACTTCTCGCAGATGTCGGATCAAGAAAAATTCAGTTAAGTACCCCATTGGGGATCCTTTCAGTCCTACTATTTTTTCATATAGTCTGTTCATGTCATCTGGAAAGGGCAAGTGTAAGTGTGGCTTGCAGATTCCCCACAAAGGCACCCACAATCAGTGTCTCTTTTGTTTAGGTAGGGAACACGACCACGAGAACTGCACTATTTGTCAGTCTTTCGTCCCTAAGACCTTACGTCGCCGTCTTCAGGCCTTGCATCTGTACCTAGAAAAACAACTAAAACAAATAGCATTAGGGATGGAGACCATGTCCGACACCCCATTGGAGATGCCAAAAAATAGGGTCAAGACCCTGCAGCCTACTTTTTCAGCTGTGCCTCTACCGACCATTCCTTAGTCTGTGGCTATCGGCTTGACAGAGGATTCGGCTTCTGCCAGTGCGGATAAAGCGGGTACTTCAGAGGAAGCTGCACATTCTCGAGTGGATGGCATGTCCTTAGAGGTTTTACCGGCATCTACCTTAGACTTCAGAGGGGAACCAGTGCTTTCTGCGGGTACGTCGGATTCCGCAGCTGCCATCCCTACCTCCGAGGCCATTGCCAAGCTGGACACCAGCTAGGCCTCTTAAGAAAAAACTAAAAAAACAACGATTTATCTCCTGGTTCTGAAAGTATGCCAGATTGGCAGGCCTTCAGCCAGAGTTTATTTAATACCTTTATGGCCCTTAGGCTTACTACTATTGGGACCCCTACTTCTGCTCCTCCTCTCCTAAGACCTAGACCTTAAATTCCTCAAAGGAGGGTAGAACATTTGCAGGAGGAGGGAACTGTCTGATTCATCAGAGGACTCCCTCTCCTACTTCTCTCATATCCCCCCCCCCCCCGGGTATGGATCTCCACAGGAAGGCCCTATTGAGCCTGACTCCTCAGTGGAAGATCTAACCTTTGGGGAGACTATCAACATGTTGAAAAGTTGTGTGATGAAAGCGTGTATTAAAGTGTATCCTACGCTATTTTTGACTGGGTCAACATTATTGGTGCTATTTAGAAGTGTTTTTCGTTCCATTTTGCTACCATTACTGAACTGACTTGTTTAGTTGAGTTCATCTTTTCTTTATATGTTGAAAGAGCACTTTAAGTTGGCAGCCTCAAATATGACGGAAGTACAAAATAGGTTTTTATGTCCTTATACCGATAGACTCCCCAGTCCTTCTGCTATTCCCCTTATTCAGCCGGGCTTCCTGGATGCCTTTGCTTCCATCAACCCTGACTTCCAACCTCCAGCCCTTCGGAGAGCAGATAGACTCTACAAAGTCCCTGAGACAGAGAAATTTCTGATAAAATGCCCTGCAGCTACCCAGCCACTGTCTCCATTTCTACTGATAGGGCTTCCAAGCTACTCCCTACCACTAACATTCTCTCAGCAGACAAGGATAGCAAGACAGTGGAAAGGATGGGCAAGAAAATATACCCTTTTGCCACCTTGTCATTCAGGGCCACAAACTACCAAATTCACATGACCAAGTATTCCTTAGCACTACTGGACAAGGCCACTAAGGAATTAGCTGACATCCAAGATGCTATGATGCAGCTGACACTTCAGCCAGGTTAGCTGCATCAGCTTCTGCATTAAGAAGATATTCTTAGGTATGCCTTCAGCCCCTCCCTGACGACTTCAGGGCCAAACTTATTGATGCTCCTTTGGATCACTCTGCCCTGTTCGGTGGAAAAGTGGCTGACCTCTTTAAGTTCCTGCAACAAAAAGGCAAGGAATTGCAGGACCTTAAACACCCGCTAGTCTCGCCCGTCCCTAAGTTCCACAGGAACTACCCAGCCAGGACACAATTCATCAGAAAAACCTCTAGGCTTTCGGCTCCCCCCATGTCCAGGAGACCCCCTAGAAGACAGCCCCCTCTGGCTAGAGCTTTTCCTTCTCACAGCCAAAGGCCTCCCTTTCCAGATAATGTCTGACTGCCTGCCAATCTCTCTTCCCACCCCTCCTGCATCCCTCCCCCTGTCTGTCCGTCTCTCTCTCTCTCTGTCTCTCTGCATGGTTTCTCATAACCTCAGACAAATGGGTTCTGTCCATCATACAGAACAGTTACTTTATGACCTGGATCACCCCCCCTCCCCCCACAAGGCTTGGCATGCCCCAGCCTCCCTCCAGTCAACTATCCCTCCTAAGACAGGTACTGCAAACCTTGCTAATACAAGGCACTATAGAAAAAGTGCCTACAGAATAAAAAAAAAAGGATTCTACTCCAGAATTTTTCTGGTACCCAGAAAAGACGGACCATGGAGGCCTTTCCTAGACCTCTCTTGTCCTAACAGTTCCTACCTTTAGGATGCTCACTCTTCCTACCCTCTTTCCCCTCCTCCTACCCCAAGGATTTATGGAAACCCTAGATATAAAGGATGCATACCTCCACATAACAATAAAGCCGACCATCCGGAAATATCTCAGATTTCTGGCAGGCTCATCACGTCTTCAGTTTCGTGCCTTGCCATTTGGGCTTTCCACTTCTCCAAGGGTATTCACAAAATGTCTGGCTCCAGTCATCACTTACTGCAGGACATAGGGCATCCAAGTATTCCCGTACCTAGATGACCTTCTAATTCAGGCACCCAATCCAGAAGAGACTTCTTCTTCAACCCAGGCCCTTCTGCAGTCTCTGGGTTTCCTTATAAACATACCAAAATCTCACCTGGAGCCCGCACAGGACATTGTCTTCCTGGGCTGAAGAATCCGGGCAGACCTTATGAAGGCCTTCCTACCACCAGAGAAGGTGGTGTCCCTGTCACACCCACCTACTGGAAGTCCTTCAAGCTTCAGAATTGACAGCAAGGCAATTTCTGAGACTTCTGGATTACATGGCAGCCACCATACCCATGTTACCCTTAGCAAGATTGCGCATGAGGAAACTACAATAGTATCTTCGGTCAGTGTGGACTCAACACTCCCACCCCCTAGATTTCAGTGTTCCCCTCCTTCCCTGCTTGAAGCAAGAATTGCAATGGTGGGTGGAAAAGTTATTGAAGAACCCAGGCCTCCCTCTTCAAGTACCCACACCCTTTCAGACTATGCATACTGATGCCTCAGATCTGGGATGGGGAGCAACCCTAGGACTAAAAAGTGCGAGGTTTGTGGGCAGACAGACACAAACTAGAATGCATAAACATAAGAGAAATGCGAGCAATCCTCCTTGCTCTACAGGCCTTCCTAACCAGTGTGGAGAAAGGCCCTCTCAAGATATTCACAGACAACACCACAGTCCTGTGGTATCTCAACAAACAGGGAGGAACAAATTCTTGCCTCCTGTGCAGACTAGCTCTGCAGGTGTGGGATATGGCCACCTCACAGGAATTACCCTACAGGCAGCCTACATACCCTCCCTGCACAACTCCCAGGCAGAGCATCTAAGCAGGACCATCTAAAACAACCACGAATTGATGCTTCAAAGAGATGTTTTCCTGAATCTGGTCCGCAGGTGGTGTATACCTCAAATAGACCTGTTCACCTCCTCCATAAACAGGCAACTCTCAGGTTACTGCACCAGGATACCTGAACCCAAGGCACTGGCAATGGATGCTTTCTCAATGACCTGGAAAGGGAAATTTCTGTATGCATTCCCCCTGCCCCTTGATTCAGAGGGTACTGCTGAAAACTCAGCAGGACTCACCAAACATCTTGCTGGTAACTCCCTACTGGCCAAGACAACACTGGATGTTCATCGTGTTACACTGCTGCAGTCATTACACTTGGATTATCCTGCCGTCAGGTGGTTCCCCAGTCGGCCTGAGTTCCAAAGTCTTGGTCCGGCGTTGGTTGCTGTTGCCTCCCCCCTGACGTCAGTGCGACAGGGGTATATAAGATGCAGCCGATGCCATTTTCTTCAGTCTTTCTTGCCACGCAGTGCCCGAAGCAAAAGCAGTTTGCAAGTGCTGGTCGGCCGTCTCTTGAGATTTTCATTCCGAATCCAGAACCGAAGTCTTCTACAAAGCTAAGTACCCCGTTGGGGAAACTTTTTCTTGCTACACATCGATGTCAGTAAAAGTTAATAACTGTATTTCTTGTGGGAAGCAAATACCTCATAAGGATTTCCATTCTTATTGTATCCCATACCTAGGCCCAGACCACGACATCACTGGTTGTCGGTTTTGTGCTAGGTTTAACAAGCGCACTATTAAATGTCGGTTTGATTTTGCCCGACATTATTTTGGTAGAAAATTCAATTATACCATACCATCGGAACTTCTGACGACCAGAATACACAAAAAGCGCAAAGACAAGCATAGACATCCAAGGCCCAAAACTGACGACGAAGTCTCTTCTAGGCCAGTCACCGGATCTCCGTTTTTCAGCGAGGTGCCTTCGCATCCCCTGACGACCGCTTCTGTAGAACCACAGGCCACTTCTGACTCCCACGTGGAGATGGCTGGGCCTTCGGACGGACGCACAAGTTATTCAGCCTACCGAGACTAACCTTTCAGAGGGATCCGGAGTAGCTGAGCAACCCACAGCTTCAGAGGGTGTCTTCAGACCTACTCAGTTAAGCATTAAACCCGCAGCTAAGTCTAAACCTACTTTAAAAACAAAGAAACAAATACAGCATTCTCCAGGGCAGGCCTACATGCCTAAGAAACAAATGTTCAAAATGGCTGAAGACCTAATCACTCTGATCAGGGGGTCCCATCCCCCTCCTGATAAAAGGCCTAGACAGGATGCAGACTATGACTCATCCGACCAGGTGTCCATCTTTTCTGATTCATCCTCAGACCTAGGATACTCTTTACCCCCTTATGAGGATTCTGATGCTGAGGAATCAATTCCATCAGCCTCACCGCCTGAGGACTACTCCTTTGGGGAAACCCTACATACCATGAGGGAGCATTTCTACTGGGAAGGCCAGGATTACTCAGAATCCAAGAAAAGGCTCAGAGACTTCCTTTTATTACCTCAACACAGACCCCTTGCTATTCCACCAGTGGTAGATATTGTGGATGATATGTATACTGAATCCAGCTTAAATCCTGATTCCTTACCTCCAGCCCCTGTTAAACCTGACAGATATTACAGAGTCCCTGACTCACATAAATTTCTGTATAAAAGCCCTGTAGCTGACCCTGAAACTATTTCTCAGGGACCCAAAGGAGTTAAGGCCTCATCAGCCAAGAATCCAGTTCCCTCTGAGAGATTCCAGAGCATTAGACAGATGGGGAAAGAAAGTATATATGTCTGCAACTTTAGTAATGAGAGCCTTAAATTGCCAGTTTCACATGCTAAAATATCAGCAATTTTTACTGTCTCAGTTAAAACAAAAAAATGCTTCCAGAATCAGATCCTCCTAATTTTAAAGAAATGCAGGATTTATTGCATGCAGCTGAACAAGTGGGAAAGCATACTTTGCAATGTGGTTGTGATTCTCTAGAGGCCTCCTGCAGAGCAGCAGTTACAGGCTCTGTCATTAGAAGACATGCTTGGTTAAAAGAACATACGTTACCAGATCATGTTAAAGCAAAATTATTGGATGCACCTTTGCAGCAGGATGTGTTATTTGGAATTAAGGCAGAAGAGGTATTAAAGAAAATGGACGATAAGGCAAAATCTATGCAAACAGTGAAGGATTTCTTACAGGTTCAGCCTCCTAGATTTAGCAGAAACTGGCCAACTAAGAATTGGTCCTTTCCAATTACACACATACCTCAAATGGGAAGATACAGACGTCCAAGAGGTAGAGGTCAAACACAAGGTCCTTACAGGCCTCGACAATGGGTTGCATCAGGCCAGAAAGAAGGGGAAGACAGGCCCCAACCATATAAAAAGCAGCTCCAATGGCTTCCCACTACAGCTGCCAAACAAATCCCTCTTGGCAGCCCCCTTGGGAGGAAAACTGGCACTTTTCTACCACAATTGGCAAATGATCACCAAAGACAAATGGGTTTTTAACATTGTATTTCAAGGTTACAGGTTCCACTTTCACACTCTGCCATTGTTAAAAGGAATGCCAAATCTGCCACCAAATCAATGGGCAGAGGCTCAAAAACAAATTACAGCACTCATGGATATGAGAGCTATTCAAAAGGTACCATCACAGGAGCAAGGACAAGGATTTTACTCAAGACTCTTTCTGGTACCCAGAAAGGACAAAGACTGGAGGCCCATTCTGGATCTTTCATCTCTAAACACTTACCTGGATGTTCCGAAATTCAAAATGTTGACACTACAGCAGCTTCTTCCCATGCTGGGCAAGAAAGCTTGGCTCGTGACTTTGGACCTCAAGGAGGCATACCTGCATGTCCCTATCAGACAAAACTGCAGAAGATACCTCGGATTCATAGCTGGTTCAATGCACTACCAATTCTCTGCACTGCCCTTTGGTTTATCTACTGCACCCAGGGTCTTCACAAAGTGCCTGGCACCAGTAATTGCATTTTGCAGACAGAAAGGAATTCAAATTTATCCATACCTGGACGACTGCCTGATTCAAGCAGAGAGCAAGGACATTCTTCTAAAGCATCTGGCGTTTGTAAAAAAGTTATTAAGTTGCCTGGGGTACACAGTAAATGAAAAGAAATCAAAACTAGTGCCCTCACAAGAGATTATATTCCTGGGTGCCAGCTTGAACACAATGGCCCAGATGGCTTATCTCACGCCAGACAAGCAAGGACAACTGACTCAATACTTTCAATTGATGGCAACAAAGACCCAACTTCCTGCAAGAAAAATTCTGCAGGCCTTGGGTTACATGGCATCCTGCATACTACTAATTCCATATGCCAGACTGCATATGAGGAAACTGCAATGGTACCTAAAGAGTGTATGGTCTCAACACTGTCAAAGCTTGGAAACAGTTATACCACTAATCCCTTGCCTTCAGCAGGAGTTTCAATGGTGGGCTCAAGCTTGTCACCTCAACAAGGGACAGCCTTTCACACAACCCACAGCCAGGCAAACACTGACTACATATGCATCGGATTATGCCTGGGGGAGCACATATGGCAGGCAAATGTATTCAGGGCACGTGGCCCGCAGATCGAAGGCATCTTCACATCAATCAAAAAGAGATGCTAGCTGTACAAAATGCCCTTATAGCTTTCAAGGACCTGCTGCATCCAGGACAACTACTGCTAAAGACAGACAACACCACAGTTATGTGGTACATAAGCAAGGGGGGCACTCACTCCTACCCCCTATGCAGACAAGCCATGACCTTGTGGAACACAGCTATAAACCTTCAAGTTCATCTGCAAGCACAATTCCTGCCAGGAGAGAAAAACACACTGGCAGATGACTTAAGCAGAAACATCATGGATCCCCACGAATGGGAATTGAATCCACAAATATTCAGAATGATAACACAGAAATGGTGGAGCCCGGACATAGATGTGTTTGCATCCCCAATAAACTGCCAGCTACAAAAATTTGCACAAGGAGTTACCATCCACAAGCATGGAAAGTGGATGCCCTCTCATTCAGCTGGGAGAACCTACAAGTATACGCTTTCCCACCACTACCTCTCCTGCCAAAGATACAAGGACTTATCACAAACAAGCATGGAAAGTGGATGCTCTTTTGTTCAGCTGGAAAAACCTAAAAGTTTATGCCTTCCCGCCACTGCCTCTCCTTTCAAAGGTACTCCTAAAAGCCAGACAAGAAAAACCACAGATGATCCTGATTGCACCAGACTGGCCACGCCAGCACTGGTACCCAATCTTCAAGAAGCTTAGCACAAGAACCACCCTGGATTTTGCCTCAAATCCCACATCTGCTGACTCAGCACAACAATCAAATACTACACAGCCAGCTAAAGACCTTAAACCTAGCTGCATGGAAGATTCCTTAGTCAAGCAAGCAATGCCTCTCTTCAAAGCTGTTATGGATGTCATTCTGGAGGCCAGAAGGCCTAGTACCAGGAAAGCCTATTCGGATAAATGGAAGAGATTCTGTGCCTGGAACCAAGCTCACAGCCTTGACCCTCTTGTCCCAAACATTCCTCAGATACTACAATACTTAACTGAGATGCTGGACAAAGGCCTCTCCTTTTCATCCATCAAGATCCACGCCTCTGCCATCTCTGCTCATTACAACACGGATCCACCAATTTTCTCTAATCCTCTGTTAAAACAGTACCTCAGAGGGGCTAAGAACATAAGACCGCCCAGTAGAACACCTACTCCAACCTGGGACCTCAACTTTATTTTGGAAAAACTAACTTTACCTCCTTTTGAGCCAGCTAACACAGCAGAATTAAAATATATATCTCTTGGAAAACTGCTCAGCTCCTGGCAATAACATCAGCACGAAGAGTTTCAGAATTACAGGCACTAATGGCAGCGGAACCTTTCCTCATTTTCCACCAGGGCAGGGTGTCTTTAAGAACTAACCCTACATTTATGCCAAAGGTGGTATCCAGTGTGGCTCTAAACCAAACTATTCACCTGCCAACTTTTTATTCAAATCCACAGAATAAAGGGGAGAGACTACTGCACTCTTTGGACATTCAAAGGCAGTTACGCTTCTACTTGGACAAAACCAAAGCTTTCAGAAAATCTGAGCAATTATTGGTAGCGTATGCTGCAGGAGCACAGGGAAAAGCCATTTCAAAACAGACTATTTCAAAATGGATAGGACATTGTATACGTTTCTGCTACACATACTATGGAAAACCTGTACCTAGCAGCATTAGATCTCACTCCACCAGGGCAACAGCCACTTCAACTGCCTACCTCAGGGGAGCACCTACCAAGGATATTTTGGAAGCAGCAACTTGGAGTTCTGTACATACCTTCACCAAGCATTACCATCTGCCTCTATACTCTAAATCCAGAGCTGGCTTCGCCACTGCAGTGCTGCAGGTCCTTATAGCCACCCCTAATGCCTTATAGAACCAGCCACCTTACCTCAGCTTTGGGATTCTACCCAAGTGTAATGACTGCAGCAGTGTAACACGATGAACATAGTACAGTTTTGTACCTACCATAAATGTAGATGTTCGAGTGTATACACTGCTGCAGTCCAGGTTACCCTCCCTCCTTTCCCCTTTTACTGGCTGGTACGTACCTATGTCTTCAACCCTTTACTACCTATGGGGAGTATTTGCTGGTAGCTGTAAGTTGTTTTTTGCTTTTCTTATGTATGTGTTATTAGCAATTGGAATTGCCTACCTATTTATAGGCACCTGACATCTGGGGCAAGAAAAACTGAAGAAAATGGCGTTGGATGCATCTTATATACCCCTGTCACACTGACGTCAGGGAGGAGGCGAAACAGCCGACTCCGGACCAAGACATTGGAACTCAGGCCAACTGGGCAACCGCCTGACGGCAGGATAACCCAAGTGTAATGACTGCAGCAATGTATACACTCGAACATCTACATTTATGGTAGGTACAAAACTGTACTTTCCCCCTCTTCCTTCATTTCTCCAAGGGCAGTCACTGCAAGTTACCCCTCTCAGTGGACCTGATCACACAGCACAAGGGGACTCATTTACCCACACTGGCAATCCCTGCAACTCATCCTGTGGCTGATAGGATTCTAATCCCCTTCAGACACCTGTACAACGAGGACGTGCTAAATGTCCTGAAGGAGGCCATGAAACCAAACACAAGAAAATCCTATCTTGCGAAGTGGAAAAGTTTTTTTTATTTGTTGACACAACAGACAGTTGGACCCACTGGAAAGCGACATTCTTCTAATCCTGTCTTTCCTGTGTGAACTAATGCAGACAGGACTGGGTTACTCATCTGTAAAAGCACATTTGTCTGCAATTTCTGCCTGTTTACCTATGGACTGTCCCCTTGCATCCAGACTTCCGGCTAAACTTTTTCTCAAAGGGGTACCACACTTGAGACCTTCCAGGAACCTTAACTATATATTAGAGAAACTCACTTTAGCCCCCTTTGAGTGAGCAGACAAGTCTCCCATAAAATTTTGCACATGGAAAACTGTTTTGTTGGTAGCTCTGACCTCAGCCAGAAGGGTCTCAGAGCTGCAAGCTCTTATGGCTACACCACCCTTCTTAGTCTTCCACCTTGCCAGGGTGACTCTCAGGACCAATCCATCATTCACACCCAAAGTAGTGAATGACCTATCCTTGAACCAGGCCATTCACCTGCCTACCTTTTTTCCCAACCCGCAGAGGGATAGTCAGAGAGTACTTCATTCCCTAGATGTCTATAGGCAACTTAGGTTTTACCTACATAAAACCAAGGCCATTAGGAAATCAGACCAATTGTTTGTCTCCTTCCACCCCAGGGCTCTGGGGAAAGTGGTGACCAAACAGACCATATCGGCCTGGATTTCCAGGGCCATTTCATTCTTTTACCTTCACCATGGGAAGTCCTTGCAGGGCAGTGTGAAAGCCCACTCCACCAGAGCAATGGCCTCTTCTGGAGCCTTCTTGAAAGGTCTAGATACCATTACCATACTTGAAGCAGCCACTTGATCCTCTGTGCACACCTTCACCAAGCACTACAAGCTAGACCATACCTCCAGAGCCATCCTACACGAATTCCTAGAAACCTTTTCTAGGCCGCCACACATTTCTCAGTGAGCTTGGGTACTCACCCACATGTAGAATATTGCAACACGGAAAAGAAGGACATAGGAAAGTTGTGTAAAATCTTACTATAACCATAGATGTTCTTCTCTTCCATGTTGCAGTATTCCTTCCCTCCCTCCTTCACCTCCTATCAGGTTGCACTTGCTCTCCTGGGTGATACTGGACAGGCTATGTCCGTATAGGACTGGCTCCAACTCGGGCTTTTTAGGTTCTGAGGGCTGGTGTATGGAAATGTCACATTTATGGCCCATGCTTCTGCTGCCACGTCAGACATTAGATGCACCTAGAGGGACTGAAAATCTTTTGAATCCTGGCCGGATGAACTAGAAGGAAGAAGGGTAAACCCACATGTAGAATACTGCAACATGGAAGAGAAGGAAAGCTATGGTTATGGTAAGATTTTACACAACTTTCCTTTCTACTTACTACATACATGGTGTATCTGTAATTGTTGAAAAGGTTGATGCAGTAAATTTGTTGGCAAAGAATGAAGTGTTTTGTACTGTCCAGATCAATGGTAAATCCACCGAACTTAGAGTAGACACTGGCTCCGAGTGTAATGTTATGTCAGCAGATACATTTGTTACTGTGAAAATTAATGAACAACGCAATGTGGCTAGTTGTGCGAAACTTTTGGGTTATGGAGGTGAAGAAATTCAAACTGAAGACTCAGTAGTGCGTTCATGTTATTTGGCTCGGAACTGTTACAGCTTGTTATTCTATTTAGTCCGAAGACCTGTGCAGTCATTAGTGGGTCACAGAGACAGTTTGAGAATGAATTTGCTTTCTTTTACCAAAGAAGTTCATCATATAAGCACATATCCTAGTTCCAGTTTTACTGAAGATGTCTTCTCAGAGTATGCTGATGTTTTCGATGACTAGTTGGGCAAACTTCCAGTTGTGTGTTCTATGAAGTTAGACCCAGAGATCAGTCTAATGGTCAGACCAGCAAGAAAAGTTCTGATAGCAATGCAAAATAAAGTTAAAGCTCAGTTAGATAAGATGGTGCAGCAAGGTGTAATTTGTCCAGTTACAGAACCAACTGAATGGGTGTCGTCCATGGTAGCAGCCCACAAAAAAGGCTCAGACTAAATCAGAATATGTATTGACCCAAGAGATTTGAACAAATCATTAGAGAGACAGCATTTTCCAATGTGTACAGTCGAGGAAGTCGCAGCCATAATATCAAATTCCAGTGTTTTTTTCTGTCTTTGATGCATAAAGTTCATTTTGGCAAGTGATGCTTGATCACAAATCCTCATTACTGACTACTTTCAGTAATCCATTTGGCAGATGTAGATTCCTCAGGATGTCATTTGGAATAAATTCTGCAAGTGAAGTCTTTCAGCGTGCAGTGGAGCAAATTTTTTCTGGTTATCCTTGTGCCATAATAGTAGATGATTTATTGGTTGGAGGCAATGGTGAAACGGAGCATGACAGAAACCTTAAGAAATTTCTAGACAGAGCACTTGAAGTGAGCTTAAAGTTCAGTCCTCTGAAGTGCAAATTCAGACTACCAGAAGTTACATATGTAGATAATTTATTTATTTACTAGTACTGGCTTGTGACCAGACCCATCCAAGCAAGTAGCCATTCTTGAGATGCCAGCACCAGATAATGTTCATGCTATACAACATTTTCTTGGTATGGTTAGCTTTTTAGGCAAGTTTATACCAGACTTCAGCGAGCTGAAGGCACCATTGAGAGAGCTGATGTGCAAAAATCTTATATGGTCTTGGGTGGAACAGCAGCAGAAGGCATTTGAAGGCCTTAAACAGAAAATTGCCACCCCTCCTACATTAAGATACTATAATTTCAATAAACCAGTAACTCTTTCCTGTGATACTCCAAAATTTGGTCTTGGTGCAGTGATTCTTCAAAAAGGCAGACCAGTAGACTATGCATCTAGAACTGTTACCCAAACTGAAGTGCAATAGGCTGAAATTGAGAAAGAACCTTTGGCAACAGTATTTGCAAGTTCAAAGTTTCATGATTATATCTATGGTCAAACTATTCAGAATGAAACTGATCAGCCTCTAGTTACTATTCTAAAGAAGCCTATGCATTCAGTTCCAGCAAGATTACAAAGGATGATGCTCAAATTGCAAAAGTACAACTTCAAAATGGTCTATACAAAAGGCAAACTTCTTTATCTGGCTCATACCTTATCCAGATCGCGCAGAAGTACAACGGAACCTTCACAGAATTTCAGCCAACTATGATTGTCACTACAAATTCCTCAGTTCTAACTTGACAGACTCATGTGGGCAGTTTCCATCTTCTGAGAACATGGGATGATAAGTTGAAAAAAATAAATAAATGAGATGATGGCAACCATTCTGTTATTGATGTCCTTCAGACACTTGCTCAAGAAGGGGCTCCACCAAATTATTTATTTTATTTACAGTTAGTTTTCAAGAGTAGAGCACTGATCAGTGAATGACCAGTTGCAGCTGCCCTTGGTGGCATGCAAAGTAATACAGTAAACGTTAAACAACAGCAACAGTGAATGGATTATACAGACAGTTACATAATGCAACAAGCTGCAGTACATCATACAGCAGTAGCATAAATGTTAGTGATTTAGTGAAAGAGAAGAGAGAGAGAGAGAAGAAAAAATACACATGCACATTTCCATGATTGATTTTTGCAAATTAAAGTAATGTTGAGCATCAAAGATGTAGTCAATGTATGGAGTTTGGGTCTAGGTACATATGTAATATGACAAAAAACACTAAAATTCTGTGGTACAGAGGCAAATATGGAGGTACTCATTACCTTCTGTGCAGGCTGGCAGTGCAAGCCTGGGGAAATAGCAAAAAATCATGATAGGTTGGACACTGCAACACTGCCTTCCCCTCCTTTACGCCCTTGCAATCGAAAAATAGGAAATGTTGTTCACTATGTAAATCTTTTGATTAAAGTCTCAGAATCCCTCTTGAACCCTTAGTCTGGCCACTAATGCTGAATGCTTGGATGCTTTCACACTAATTCCAGGTAGGTACATGTATTCTAAGGATGCTTTTAAGATCATGAGGGAGGCTAGGAAACCAATACACAAGCAAATTGTACCTAGTTAGATGGAAGAGATTTCAACCCTCCTTCGCCAGTCCAGGAGCCTAGACCCAAGTAAATCTAAAGTGGCTGTAGTACTAGAATATCTACCAGACCTTTACAAAATTGATTTATCTTTTGCATCTGTCAAAGTCCATGTTTCTGTTACTTCAGCCTCCCCTTCCCATGGACCTTCTTTGAACCACACACCTTCTTGTTAAGCAGTTTCTCAGTGTGGCCCTATACCTTAGACTTCCAAAATAAGTTGTTGCTGTATCATGACATATTAACTGTCTTTTAGGGAAACTGACCTTATCACCATTTAAACCAGCTGCTTCTGCTCCTCTTCAATTTTTTTTATCTTGGAAGATACTGATGTCCTTCAAGGATGCATCTGCAGTCCTTACATATGGGTTGTCCCGCCTCAGGCAGCCCTTCGGTTGGCCGGATTCCAAAGTCTGGGTCCGACGTCGGCTGATGTCGCCCTTTTTCCCGACGTCATAGCGTCTGGGGTATAAAAGCGTCAGCCGACGCCATGTTTCTCAGTCTTTCTTGCCGCGAGGTGCCCGAAGCAGAAGCAGTTCGCAAGTGCCGGTCGGCCAGCTCCTGTGATTTCAGCTACCGAAGACTTCAAAAAAGCTAAGTACCCCATTGGGGACTCTTTCTTGCCTCAGCCGATGTCAGATCAAACGGTTAAAGTTAATAATTGTTTATCTTGTGGGAAACAAATACCTCATAAGGATTTCCACTCTTACTGCTTACCCTGCCTAGGCCCAGACCACGACGTCTCGGCCTGTTCAGCCTGTGCTTCCTTCAATAAACGCACTCTTAGGCGTCGGGCAGAGTTTGCAGAGGACTTTTTTGGGGACAATTTTTGTTATATCATGCCGTCGGAGCTTCCGACAGCACATTTACCCAAAAAACGAAAGGATAAGGACCGACACACGCGGTCCGCGGTTTCGGCCGACTCCACGCCTAGGCCTACTGCGAGTGTCTCGGTCTCTTCTGAAGCCGAATCTCTACCGCTTCAGACCGACGACACCGCACAACCGGTAACTTCGGTACCGGAGGCCATCCCTGATTCGGTCATAGAATTTCCGTCTGAAACCGGTGCTCAGGAAATATCCGACACCATTTCTGTTGATAAATCTACCCCAGCACGTGGGGCAGCCAGGCCTCCTGTATCCATGTCCATTAAGGCCTTTACACAGGCTAAAGCTGCTAAACAGCCAAAATCTCTCCCTTCCAAGGCTATTCCTCAGGGATCCACTACCAGTTCACAAATTTTAACCTTGGCTGAGGACCTTATTTCCTTAATCAGGGGCTCTCAACCTCCTCCAGGCAAAAGGCCCAGGGTTGAGCAGACAGATCCCCAGTCTTCTGATGAGGCCTCAGATGACTCTGTCCTTTCGGACTACCAGGAGGAGGCCCTTCCGGCCTACGAGGATTCTGATGCAGAGGAATCTATTCCCTCGGCCTCCCCACCCGAAGAGTTTTCCTTTGGGGAGACCCTTCACTCCATGAGAGAGCATTTCAAATGGCAAGGCCAGGAATTCTCTGATTCCAGAAAAAGGTTAAGGACTTTTTTACATTTACCTCATCATAGACCTTTGGCTATCCCTCCTGTTTTGAATGTTATAGAAGATGTGTACTCTGAGTCTAGTATTTCCCCTGACTCCCTTCCTCCAGCCCCTGTCAAACCTGACAGGTACTACAGGGTCCCGGACTCGCATCTATACCTTTACAAGGGCCACTCTGCTGACCCAGAAACTATTTCCCAGGGCCCTAAAGGGGTTACAACTACCACTGCCAAGAATCCACTTCCTTCTGAAAGGGAATCCAGGGCTTTAGAGAGATGGGGTAAAAAAGTGTATACTACTTCCACTCTTTCTGTGAGAGCATTAAATTGTCAATTCCATATGATACAGTATCAAGAGTATCTGTTAGATGAATTGCATAAAAAACTATCCTTACCTGAACCCCTAGACTGCAAGGCCCTTCAGGATCTGGTGCATAACTCTCAGCAGGTTAGCAACCATTTCTTACAGTGTGGTTATGATGCATTGGAAGCTTCATGTAGGTCAGCAATGACAGGTGCAGTCATACGTAGACATGCTTGGCTGAAGGAACAAACACTGCCAGATCATGTTAAAGCAAAGCTTCTGGATGCACCACTGGAAAAACAAAAGTTATTTGGTTCCACGGCTCAAGAGGTCTTAAAGAAATTTGAAGAAAAGGCTAAATCAGTTCAAACAGTCAAAGATTTTCTCCAGGTCCAACCACCAAGATTCAGCAGAAATTGGCCTTCTAAGAATTGGTCCTTTCTGGACACAGACAGATTTCAAAGAGGAAAAAACAGGCGTGGCAGAGGTAGAGGGCAAGCTCGAGGCTCCTACAGAGGATGTCAATGGCAGCCTCCTACCCAGAGAGGTAGTGCAGGACCTACATCTACTGCACAAGGACAAACTCAATGACTTGACTTTGACTCCGCCAACCAGGGCTCAATTGGAAGCACCTTTGGGCGGAAAGCTATCTTTATTCTCAGAAAATTGGCACAGTATTACAAAGGACAAATGGATACTGCAAATAATGGACAAAGGATACAGATTCCATTTCCATACATTACCAAAAAGACAAGGCATGCCAAACCTGCCACCAAATCAAAGGGCAGAGGCTTTCAAGCAGATTTCCAAACTACTACAGATGAAGGCAATAGAAAAGGTCCCTTTCACAGAACAAGGCCAAGGATTTTATTCCAGACTATTCCTTGTTCCAAGAAAAGAAAAGCAATGGAGGCCTATTCTAGACTTGTCCGCACTGAATACTTATTTCATCGTGCCAAAATTCAAAATGCTGACCTTACAGCAGCTCCTTCCCATGCTGGGCAAGGGGTCCTGGCTGGTAACTCTAGACCTCAAGGAGGCATACCTGCATGTCCCTATCAGACAAAGTTGCAGAAGACACCTCAGATTTCCTGCAGGTTCAGAGCATTATCAATTCTCAGCATTGCCCTTTGTCTTATCTACTGCACCCAGAGTATTCACGAAATGCCTGGCATCAGTAATTGCACATTGCAGACTTCAGGGGATTCAAATATTCCCATACCTGGACGACTGCCTTATACAAGCGGACAGCCAACAAACATTGTTAAAACACTTGAGCTATGCCATCTGCCTACTAAAGGCCTTGGGATACACAGTCAACTTTCAGAAATCAAGACTTGTTCCATCCCAAAGAATAATTTTTCTGGGTGCAAAGCTGGATACAAACACCCAAATGGCTTTTCTCACAGAAGAAAAACAAGAACAATTACCGGATTATTTCAAAAGTCTGACAACACAAACCCAGCTGACTGCAAGGAAAATCCTGCAGGCCCTGGGTTTCATGGCATCTTGCATTCTGCTGATTCCACAAGCAAGGCTGCATATGAGGAAACTGCAATGGTACCTAAGGAGTCTATGGTCTCAACAAAGTCAGAGCCTAAAAGCCTTGATCCCACTCATTCCATGCCTTCAAAAGGAATTTCTGTGGTGGGCACAAGCAAGTCAGTCAAACATGGGCCTGCCTTTGAGCAAGCCTCATATCAGCCAAACCATTACAACGGACGCCTCAGACCATGGATGGGGGAGCGCACATGAAGGGCAGATGTATTCAGGGGCAGTGGACTCAAAAGGAATTGTGCCTGTACATCAACCAAAAGGAAATGCTGGCAGTGATACATTCAATCGAGGCCTTCAAACATTTCCTGCATCAAGGTCACCTGCTAATAAAGACAGACAATACCACAGTTATGTGGTACATAAACAAGCAAGGAGGTACCCATTCCTACCCTCTTTGCAGGCTGGCAATGAATCTTTGGGAACTTTCCCTAAAACTCAATATACAACTGCATTCCCAGTTCGTACCAGGAAAAGAAAATGTACTGGCGGACAGCCTAAGCAGAAACACCATGGATCCACACGAATGGATGTTGCATCCAGACATTTTTCTTCAGATAACACAATCTTGGGGAAGGCCGGACATAGATCTTTTTGCCTCCCCCCACAACCATCACCTGAAGAAATTCTGCACAAGGACATACCATCCTCAAGCATGGAAGGTGGACGCCCTATCCTTCAGCTGGAATGCTCTAACAGTATATGTATTCCCACCTCTCCCCTTAATGAACAAGGTCTTACTGAAGATCAGGACAGAACAACCAAAGGTGATTCTGATAGCTCCGGACTGGCCAAGACAACACTGGTACTCACTGTTAAGAGCATGACACGCACGGACCCGTGGCCCCTACCACAATGGCCACTTCTTCTGACACAGCACAACTACAAAACTCTGCACTCCAGCCTGAAAACCTTGCAACTGACAGCCTGGAAAATTCCTTGACTCCTCACCAGGATAAACTGTCCAAGAGGGTAAAGGATATCATCATAGAAGCTTGGCGGCCTTCCACAAGAAAGGCATATTCAGCAAAATGGAAAAGATTTCGAACCTGGAGCACCGCACAGGGTCAGGATCCGACAGTGATGAGCATCCCACATATCCTTGAATACTTGGCTGAAATGCTCCATAATGGCCTTTCTTACTCATCCATAAAAATTCATGCTTCAGCTATTTCAGCAGAGTACAACACTGATCCACCTGTATTTTCTCATCCTCTGCTAAGGCAGTTTCTAAGAGGGATAAAAAACATCAACCCTCCAAGGACACCACCAGTGCCTACATGGGACCTAAACTTCATGTTGGAAAAATGAACGCTACCCCCATTTGAACCAGCAGCATCTTCAGAACTACAATTCCTGTCTTGGAAGACTGCCTTCCTTCTGGCCATAACCTCAGCAAGAAGAGTATCTGAGTTACAGGCCCTCATGGCAGTACAACCATTTCTCATTTTCCATAAGGACAGAGTCTCTTTGAGAACCAATCCTTCATTCATGCCAAAGGTGGTATCCAGGGTCTCACTGAACCAAGCTATCCACCTGCCTACTTTCTTTCCAAATCCACAAAACAAAGGAAAGAAACTTCTGCATACCCTGGACATTCACAGACAGTTGCGTTACTACTTGGACAGAACTAAGACTTACAGAAAAACTGACCAACTGTTTGTAGCATACACTGCTGGTGTACAAGGAAGAGCAATTTCCAAACAAACAGTTTCAAAATGGATAGGAAATTGCATTTGATTCTGTTACTCTTTTCATGGAAAAGCTGTGCCAGCTACCATCAGACCTCATTCCACCAGAGCAACAGCCACCTCCACAGCCTTCTTAAGAGGGGTGGCTACAAAGGACATTTTAGAAGCTGCTACATGGAGCTCTGTGCATACATTTTCCAAGCATTACAACCTGCCTTTATATTCCAGATCCAGAGCAGGCTTTGCTACTGCAGTCCTGCAGGGCATGTTAGCTACACCATCCTTTTCTTAGGTCCTACCACCCCCAGCTTGGCTATGGTATTCTACCCATATGTAAGGACTGCAGATGCATCCTTGAAGGACATAGTACAGTTTTGTACCTACCATAAATGTAGATGTCCGATAGGTATGCATCTGCAGTCAGGTTTTCCCTCCCTCCTACCCCTCTGTGGTATTCTTTGGGTACCTATCCCTCTTTTTAGCTAGCTGGGGTTATCTTTTATGGTGTATTTGTTATTTATTGGTTTGCATGATTGGAATTTATTCATTTCTCCAAAATTTAGCCTTCTTTAGAGGGCACCTGGCATCTGGGGCAAGAAAAACTGAGGAACATGGCTTCGGCTGACACTTTTATACCCCAGACGCTATGACGTCGGGGAAAAAGGGCGACATCAGCCGACGCCGGACCCAGACTTTGGAATCCGGCCGACCAAAGGGCTGCCTGAGGCGGGACAACCCATATGTAAGGACTGCAGATGCATACCTATCAGACATCTACATTTATGGTAGGTACAAAACTGTACTTTTTAAAAGCTATTGACTGTTCTCAGATAATCTCCATGTACCAGGCTTTATTGTTCAGGGAATCTTTTTAGTGTTCTGTCAGGACATGGTATCCCTTCATGGAAACCTTTTTTTCACGTCTAAACTGGTTTATGAGTTGTCATTTAACCAAGCCATTCATTTGCCAGTTTTCTTGTGTAATCCACAGAACAAAGGAGAAAGGACCTTCCTTTGATTTGTACAAACAGCCGAGAGTTTTTCACAAGACTAAAGAATTCAGAAAAAATAATCAATTGTTTGTCTCCTTGACAAAACAAAATGGAATCCAGCAGGCAAACTCTTTCTAAATGGCTTACTCATTGCATTTAAACCGAAAACCGCCAAACAAACCAAGTAATCTGAAAAACACAAAGGAAGGCTTCTGCAGGTAGCGATTGTGGTAAATCCAATAAGTGAGAATAATCACGATGTAGCGACTTTTAATGTTAGAACTTTATTAATACACAAGAACTTTCGGAAGGCTTTGTATCCTTCCTTCATCAGACTAAACAGCACATACTAGGGTAAATCTCATTTAAATATAAACTTAATGACCCTATTAGTGACCTCATAAATGAGGACCATCCTATTTTTAAAAACACATTTCATATTAAACCATCATTAAAACGTACTTTACTTGTATTAGTCAAATATATATATATTAACAATCTATATAATAAAATATTAGTTGCAACCAATAATATACATAAAATATATAAAAGTATATAAGAATAAAAAAATATATAAGAATAAAAATAATGTGAAGGGACAACTGATCAGCTATAGAATAAAGCCTATAATACTGTTACTAACTAAACTATCCCTATCCTACTAACAAAATAACAGCAAGCAAGGCATACTATATAACGCAATCTGGATCATGACTCCAAATAAATAAAGAGCAGAATATACATATATTAATTCTAAATACACTGACACAAATAAACAGGATATATGTATATCCATGATATGTTGTGTGTTACCCCCCCCAGTATACATAAATAAATAAATATATATAAAAAAGTGTATGTATATATCAAAAGTATATATATATAAAAAATCCCAGCTGTAGTATAATGTCTAAAAACAGTCCAAAACAATAATCCACACAAATATACAATTCTACATACTATTTTAAGTATAATGTTAAGTACCATTTTAAATACAATTTTAAATACAATTTTAATTAAAATTATAAAAGGGGCAACTCCATGAGAGGAATATAACAATGTCACTTGTTACCTCCTTAATGCCAAATGTTTCAATATACAAGTCAAGGAGATGGACTCATTCAATCCAGGACTAATATGTGCTCCCGTTCTAATTTGCCAAAAGAGCTCTTCCTTCTCTAATTTAATCTGCCAAGGGCCTGAATTTTGATCTGTGACCACTTGTCTAAGTACTAAAAAATAGAAAGTATGATCAGGATATTCCATAACATGACGGGCCAGTGCATTATTTATATCCATCTTAGATACTGCATATAGATGTTCGTATATGCGTTTTCGCAAAGCCCTCTCGGTCTTCCCTATGTAGAAGGCCGAGCATTTATTACAAAAAGCCGCGTATACTACTGCTCTAGAAGCACAATTAAAATTGCCCATAATCCTATATTTCTGTTAATTCATTGTAACATATTGCCCTTCTTGTATATGTTTACACTGGCGACATGTCCCACATTTAGACATTCCCTTACATCTATTAGATCCCATTCTTTTGTTCCTTTCTAAAAGGGATTTTAAACTGAAGCCTTTTCTATAAGTAATACCTGGCAAAGGACCCAATGTTTCAGCCAAATGCCTATCTTCTACAATAATTGACCAATTCTTCTGCAAAATATTTCTTATAAAATGATGGTCCACTGAAAATGTACACAAGAATTTGGTCCCAATGTTAACCATGTTGGTATTCATGCCCTCAGTCCCCATATCTTCTAAACTGATCAATGTATGAGGCCCTTGTGAGTTCAAAATAGGTTTGAAATGCCCCGTCTGCCTTTTCAGCAAAACCTCTTTTTTAATCTCCACAATCAGGGCCCAAGGATAACCTCTATTCGCAAACATATTGCTCAAATTGTCACATTCATCAGTAAAATCTATATCTCTTGTAATCATACGTGCTGCCCTTACCATCTGTCCTTTCACAACCGCTCTTTTTTGATGGTAAGGGTGACAGCTACTAAAATGTAGAAACCCATTGGAGTAAGTAGGTTTGCGATAGATTTTACTAATAAATTTAATTCAATATAATCTTTACTGAGCAATATGTCCAAATAATTAATTTCATTGGTGTGGACTTCGAACGTAAAATCTAAGAAGTCCACAAATGTCTTCATATCTTCAATAAAAGGTACTATTTCATCTAAGGATCCTTTCCAAAGGAAAAACATGTCGTCCTGGTATCTAGTATACCAGACGACATGCTGTTTAAAAACCTCGTTATTAAACAAGAATAAATTTTCCCACTGAGCCATGACACAATTGGCAAATGCTCCCCCACATGGGGAGCCCATAGCTACCCCTGACGTCTGCTTATAAGTTAAACCATTAAAATTAAAAAAGCTATATTTTAAAATCAACTCTAATAAAGTCTCAGTTATATATATGATATTCTGCTCCACCTTTTTACTTTCCAAAAACCCCCTCAGCCATTCTAATCCAAGCTGTTGTGGGATGACTGTATATAAATCTTTAATATCTACAGTCAAGAAAATAATGTTTGGATCAAAGGGTATTTTGTTAATGTTTTCCAGGAAATTCCATGAGTCCTTGCAAATCTGCTTTTCTGTTCTAATGAATGGCTTAAGAATAGTATCCACATATTTAGCACAAGCTACTAATATAGACCCTCTGCTGTCTACAATCGGTCTAAATGGGGGTTTGCTAATGGACTTATGGATTTTTGGGGCCCCGAAAAATGATGCCATTCTAGGTGCCAAGACATTCAAGTAGGAGTGTATGTCAATATCAATAAAATCTTCTAAAAACAAATCTTCAATTGTAGCTTTTATCCTGTTGTGGGCTTTGTTCACCTCATTCAGACTAATATTCTCATAAGGCCCCTTATTCAAATGTGAAGTCAATTCCTCAACATAATCTATCTGGTTCATAAAAATAAGGCCATTCCCTTTATCGGGTTTCATAACCCGTATATTACAGTCCTGAATTAACGTAAGAAAATCACGTTGCTCTACTGTAATGTTAAGATTGTTTTTAGTACTACACCCCTTATTAGCTGCCAGATATCTTAAATCTAGTTCACACGCCTTCTCGAATGTTTTCAAATTATTAACCAAAGGTGGGTTGAACAAGCTGGCTATTCTAAAAGGATTGACCAGTGATGAGCCCTTACCCAAAACAGTTGTCAGATTTAATTTACGCACAAAGAGCTTGAGGTCAATTATTGTCTTAACAAGGTCCATACGGGAATCTGGAACGAAAGTCAAACCTTTGGAGAAAAAGTCAGCCATTTCAGTAGTGATATTTAATGTAGTATAATTAAAAATTTTAAAATCACCCTCCGTGCTATACACTATAGCAGGCTGTCCTTCAAAGATCTTCATTTCCTCCTCTGGTTCTGTTTGCTCTTTACATTCGTGCCAGTTGTCACGGTCTTGCTCGACCTCAAGTTCATTTGGTATGGGTTCCGGCCTTGCCAAAAACCCTGGTTATGTTCAACCCCTAACATGTCAGTCTCATGATTTGAATCATCCTGTTGTCGTCCAAAGTCATTATCCATAACGTCAGATTGCCCTGCTTGCTCATGTTCATTATCTAACTCGAAGTCACAGTCCTTAGGAAGATTGTTAGTGTTATAGTCCTCTTCCAAGAACTCATCCAAAAATTGCACTTCATGCCCAACTTTAGGGTTTTCCCTCCTATGTATGTAAGGAAGGAATCTGTTAGGCTTGTTTTTAACTTCCCCAACCTGTGGTGGTTTAGGGTAGGCTTTATTACTTGCATATTGCTGCACATCCCTCTTTATTTTCCTCCTTTTATTCTCACACAGTTTATTAGTGGTTGCTTCTATGCTCGTAAAAATACGAGCATAATCATATTTGTATCTTAAAAAATCATGATTTTCTTTTATTTTATGTTCCAAAACTGCTAATTCATTTTTAAAAACTTCAGCCTGCTGACCATAATGGTCAATGAGCATCCTAATAAACTCAAAGCTTTGTCTATCAAATAATTCAAGGAGCTGTGTATGGAAGTGTGATCCATATATATACACACACACACACACACACACACAATGTGGTGTGTGACATGTGTGTAAACAATCATTAACTGTCTGCCATAATGCATGCAACATCATCTGTCACATTATTTCATAATTTTTCATAATAAGTCAAACAGGTGAGTTGCTGAATTAAAGTTAAGGGTTACTTTGTATCATCTGAGTGTCCTGGATACTTATAGGAAATCTTAGACTAATGAGTTAGTGGTTTACTTAAAATAGGAAAAGTTTAACACTGTTAACAGGGAAAAGTGTTAAGTATATTGATTCATTTCCAACCTTAATCATTTCCTATGGACCTTGAAGATCAGAATCACTAGAGGTAATCTATAACTTGCTATTCCTATTTACAACATTTAAATACTTCTCTGATTAGTCATTAACATTATAAATGACTAGCCGAGATGCTAATTGTTGGGGGAGGCAATGCCTGTGTGTGTGTTATAGTGAAAAAGATTTTGCTCCAATTCATTTAAAATGTTAACAGAACAGCAGGTTTTTGCATGTGTGCCCTTTCTGAACAGTAAAAATCATGAAACTCTAATGTTTGTCATTATTGGACTGACTTTGATCCTCAGTGATGTATAAAAAAAATTAAGAGGGGACAGGGTAAAAATGTGAGGCATATATTAGGGGAATACTGCATAATCGGAAGCAGTTGAGAGGTATAATGTAGATGTACAAAAATCAAATTAGTCCTGCAAATCCAGAATAATGATTAAACAGCAACAGTCAGACATTTTCATATACAGCCAAGTCTTGCACACAGCAAAGTTAGCTACTTTGTTTTCTGTGCATTTCTTAGAGGTTCAGATGTAATAAAATGCAGCAAAATAAAACAAGAGCCCCACAATTAATTTCTTCTTTATTGACACACACACACACACACACACACACACCTGCTTGCCAGTCAACCCTCACAACAAAGTACTCCCAGCCTCCAAAGCTGCCCACTGCTGCTCAGGGGTGTAGCCAGGTTTTTAAAGTTTGTAATCAAATTTCTGAAACTACTGCCTTCCCTGGTCATACATGATGCCCACCATAATGATGACCAACCCCAAGGCAATACATCACAACTGAATATACAGTTCAGTAAACATGCGGTTATATAGTTGGAAGTTTGTTTAGGTTATATAAATTCCCACAACACCACATCTGTCATAATTTTAGATATTTAGCATAAGTCCTATGTTCATTCAGAACCTTCCCCATATCTTTCCCTTCCAGTTTGTAGAGCTGTAGGAGGAATCCATCTGGCCCTCCAGCTTTCCCCTTTTTCATCTTGTATATCACTTTCCTTATCTCATCCCTTGTCACCTCTGCATTCAGCTTGTTTCTTTGTTTGCGAGGGATATATACTGGAAGACATTCTTTTCCCAGTACTATTCTAAGATTTCTGTCCCTTCCTGTTGTTTGTAAATCTACCTGTAGTATTTCTTAATTCTTTCCCTGTTTAGCTTGTCATCTTCTAAATGTTCTCCATTTCCCCACATACCCTATGTCCTTCTTTGCCTCCTGCTTCTTGTATTTATTGGCTTGCTGTTTCCTTTGTGCCTCCCCCTTTATCCACCAGTAGTCCCCTCCTGTACCATTTCTTTCTCTGTAGTAGTTCGTCTCTAATTCCATTTTTATTGCCTTTTCTCTGATCTTTAGTGCTTTCATTTTATTTTTATTTTTTCCATCTGTATCACCACTAGCTTTCTCTCCATCTCCTTAATCACCATTCTTTCTTCTCAGCTCACCAGTTTTCCCAGACAGTGATGTTGATCCTGTCCCACCAGCACTGTAAAAGTTCATCCTTGTCTTTCATATTGTCCTGCATTTACTACTTTATTGGTCCTTTCTTGTCCTTTGTCTCCTTCTGTTTATAGCTCACCCACCTCCACACGCTTCTCATTGTTTTTTATTCGTACACACTTACCTTATGTCTTACAGTTGATTTATCTGATCTATCTCTGTCCTGTAATTGGATCTCTTTCATTATTTCCATTGGGATAATTTCCTTCCTAAGAACCTGTCTACCCTTTTTGCCCACCCCTCCCTCCTTTTCCATTTGCTACCATTTAACATAACCCTTATTCTGGGCCTTCACTCTGAGCTGAACATTGTGATGTCCTTCCATTTCACTGTTGCAGTATTCCATACAATAGAGATCCCCTGTCAAGGGAGGCCTATCATCCGGCCAGTGTACCAAAGCCTTTAGATTGCTAAGGGTATGCGCAAGTCACATGTATGCTCCCTGCATACATTGTAAGTCATAAAGGTGATGTCTGGATGTACCATCCACAGAACTTCTTTGCTGCCAGTGATAACACCATCTTCGATTGTCTGGCTGAATGCTTAATTCGTTTGCTGGGTCACCTAAACACCTTTCTGAAGATCCCTTCCTTTTGGATGTTGTCCCTTCAGATTTTCTTTCCTCTGCTGCTTCCTCAGGCTTTTCTAGTTTCTCTGGATCTCAAGGATGCTTATACTCATATCCCTATTCATCCCCTTTTCAGGAAGTTTTTACGTTTCTCTCTTGCTTCCTAGCATTATCAGTGCTCTGCTTTTCCCTTTGGCCTCTTTACCGACCCAAGGGTATTCACCAAATGCCTTGCTCCTATGATTGCTTTTTGCAGGCTAAGGGGTTTACAGGTCTTTCCTTACCTACACAACCTACTTCTTCAGGCCTCCTCCCCAGAGATTGTACTGCAGCTTCTTTGTTTTGCCATTTCTGGCCTGAAAAGCTTGGGGTTCACGATAAATTTTCAAAAGTCCTTCCTGGCTGCTTCACAGGATCATGTTTCTGGGTTGCAGGATCCAAATTGTTCCAATGCTGGCATCCCTGCCTCCTCCCAAGGCTTCATCTCTCATTGCCTTCTTTCAGTCCCTTCTTCCTCTGACCTCAGTTGCAGCCAGGGAATTCCTGAAAGCTCTGGGTTTCATAGCCTCCACCATTCCTGTGCTTCCTCTAGCCAAGCTTCAGTGATTTCTTAAGTAATTTTGGCTTCAGAACTCTCATCCTCTAGATTTCATAATTCCTCTTCTTCCTTGCCTTAATCTGGAATTTCAGTTGTGGCTTCAACAGTTGTCACTCAATCCAGGTCTTCCTTTTCAACCTCTACTCCCCTCTCAGGAGCTCTTTACAGACACTTCACATGTGGGAGTGGAACTGCCTTCGGCTCTCTGAAAGGGCAGGTCCCCTGGTCGCTTCAACAAAAGAAAGACCACATCAGTGTCAAAGAGCTGAGAGCTCTTCTGTTGGCTGTTCAAGTATTTCATCCTCTTTTTACTCCAGGACCCCTCAAAGTACTTACATACAATATCACCGTGATGTGGTATGTCAACAAATAAGGGGGGGACAAGATCTTCTCACCTTTGCCAGGTTAGCACTTCAAGTGCTGGAGCTAGCTATCCAGTGTCAAGTGATGCTTCAGGCAGTTTACATTCCCTCGGGTCAGAACATTGTGTTAGACTATCTGAGGAGGTTCATATCACAATCCCATGAGTGGATGCTTAACAGGGATGTGTTTCTGGACATTTTCTTTCCACCATTGGGGTACTCCTCAAATAGATCTATTTGCCTCCCCTGTGAACAAACAACTTTCTCTTCTTTGTGCCAGAGCCCCATGCCCTCTGATTTGGAAGGCAGACACCCTCTATTTTTCCTGGAAGTGTGTGTTTCTTTATGCCTTCCCTCCCCTTCCTCTCATTCCAAAAGTCCTGTTCAAGATAAAGCAAGATGCTCCCAACATCTTGCTGGAAACTCCTCTTTGGCCCAGACAGCATTGGTGTTCCCTTTTCCACTGCATTTAGCCAAGGACAATCATCACAAGGTACCTCACCATGTGGACCTACTCACACAAGACAAGGGATCTCTTAGCCATCCTCACTTGTCCACTCTTCAAATGACAATGCGGATGATAGGATTTTGATTCCATACAGACACCTTTTTTTCTGAGGATGTGTTTAGGGAACTGCAGGAGCCCAGGAAACCCACTATTAGGAAATTCTACTTATCCAAATGGAAGAGGTTTCCTGTTGGTGTCATTCTTGTAACCTGGATCCACTTTCTGTGGATGTTCCTTTGGTTCTGTCGTATCTGTGTGAACTGCTCAGTTCTGGGTTGGAATGTTCTTCTGTTAAGGCCCACTTGTCAGCTATGATGTGCCAGCTTCATTTGTGTGATAGTCCATTTTCTTTTAATTGCAGTTTTACAGTTCTCTACTTTTTTGCTTATACACCACTGTTCCTTTATTTCAGTTTTTTTTTGTTTGTGAGTTGATGTTCATCATGTTTCACTGTTGCAGTCATTACAATTGGGTTATCCTGCTGGCAGGCTACCTGCAGTCGGCCCGAGTTCCAAAGTCTAGGTCTGGCGTCGGTTGCTGTCGCCTCCTCCCTGATGTCAGTGTGCCAGGGGTATAAAAGATGCAGCCAACACCATTTTCTTCAGTCTTTCTTGCCGCGCAGTGCCCGAAGCAAAAGCAGTGCGCAAGTGCTGGTCGGCCGACTCCTGAGATTTTCAAATTCGAATTTCAGATCCGAAGTCTTCATTAAAGCTAAGTACCCCATTGGTGAAACTTTTTTCTTGCTCCAGACCGATGTCAGAAAAAGTTAATAATTGTATTTCATGTGGGAAGCAAATACCTCATAAGGATTTTCATTCTTACTGTATTCCTTGCCTAGGCCCCTGACCACGACGTTGCTAGTTGTCGGTTTTGTGCTAGATTTAACCAACGCATTATTAAGCGTCGGTACGATTTTGCATTTCATTTCTTTGGCAGAAGATTCAATTATATAATGCCGTCAGAACAGCCGACTACTGGAGTTTATAAAAAGCCCAAAGAAAAAGAAAAGGACAGGCATCCGAGGTCCAAAACCGACGACGAGGCTTTTTCTAGGCCTGTCGCCGGTTCTCAGTGAGGCGCTTTCGCAGCCCCTGACACCCGCTACCTCAGAGCCACAGGCCACTTCCAGCTCCCACGTGGAGCAGACTAGACCACTGGAAACTCAAGGTATTGGACACTCAGTAACTATTCCCTCAGATGGGTCCGGAGCCGCTGAGCAGGCATCGGCTTCTGAGGGTGTTTTCAGGCCTACACAGTTATATGTGAAACCAACTTCAGCTTCAAAGACAAAGACTAAAGCAGCTCTAAAGACAAAGAAACAAGTGCAGCATTCTCCTGGACAGGCCACCATGCCTAAAAAACAGATGCTTAAAATGGCCGAAGACCTAATTACTTTGATCAGGGGTTCCCATCCCCCTCCTGATAAGAGGCCTAGGCAAGAGATAGAATATGAATCTTCAGATTAGGTTTCCATTTCCTCTGATTCCTCTTCTGAACAGGAATATTCTCTTCCTCCCTATGAGGATTCTGATGCTGAAGAATCTATCCCTCTAGCCTCTCCTCCTGAGGATTATTCTTTTGGGGAGACCCAGCATACTATGAGGGAGCATTTCCACTGGGAGAGCTAAGATTACTCAGAATCCAAGAAAAGGCTCAGTGACTTCCTTTTATTACCTAAGCACAGGCCCCTTGCTATTCCTCCTGTTTTAGACATTGTAGATGATGTAGTTTCAGAGTCTGGTCTGTCTCCTGACTCTTTACCACCAGGTCCTGTTAAGCCAGACAGATACTACAGGGTTCCCGAGTCACATAAATTTCTTTATAAAAACCCTGCTGCTGACACAGAAACTATCTCTCAGGGTTCCAGAGGGGTCAAGGCTTCCACTGCAAAAAACTCTATCCCCTCTGATAGGGATTCAAGGGCCCTGGACATATGGGGGAAAAAGATTTATACTTCTGCTACCTTGGCTTTAAGAGCTTTAAATTGCCAGTTTCATATGCTTAAATATCAGCAATATCTTATGTCACTGCTTAAACAGAAAATGTTGACAAATTCAGAATGTGCAGAAAACAAAGAATTGCAGGATTTATTGCATGCAGCTGAACAAGTGGGAAAGCATACTTTGCAATGTGGTTTCAATTCTCTAGAGGCCTCCTGCAGGGCCGCTGTCACAGGTTCTGTCATTAGGAGGCATGCTTGGTTAAAAGAGCAGAATCTGCCCGATCATATTAAAGCAAAACTATTAGATGCTCCATTACAGCATGATACCTTGTTTGGTGTTAAAGCAGAAGAGGTGTTGAAGAAAATGGAGGACAAAGCTAAATCTATGCAAACAGTCAAGGATTTCTTGCAGGTACAGCCTCCCAGATTTAGCAGGAACTGGCCTACAAAGAATTGGTCCTTTCCAGTGTCAGACAGGCCACAAAGAGGCAGATACAGACGCCTCAGAGGCAGATCGCAGCCCTAAGGCTCATACAGGCCTAAATAATGGGGTGCTTCTATTTCCAAAAGCAGAGAGGAAAAATCACAGCCATACAGGAAACAGTCTCAATGACTTTCCCCTGCCAGCACCAAGCACTTATCTTCTGGCAGCTCCTTTGGGGGGAAAACTAGCACTTTTTTCACAAAATTGGCACATGATCACCCAGGACAAATGGGTCTTAAATATCGTATTACAAGGCTACAGGTTCCACTTTCACACCCTGCCAAGGCCAAACGGTATATCTGACCTGCCACTCAATCAATGGGCAGAGGCACAAAAGCAAGTTTCATCCCTCATGGACATGAGAGCCATTCAGCAAGTACCACAGCAAGAGCAGGGACTAGGATTTTACTCAAGGCTATTCTTGGTGCCCAGAAAGGACAAAGCCTGTCGACCAATACTGGACCTGTCTATCCTAAACACATTCCTGGATATTCCAAAATTCAAAATGTTAACTCTGCAGCAGCTTCTGCCCATGCTGGGCAAGAAGGCTTGGCTTGTGACTTTAGACCTAAAAGAGGCATACCTGCATGTCAAAATCAGACAATCATGCAGAAGATACCCAAGATTTATAGCTGGCTCAATGCACTACCAATTCTCTGCACTGCCCTTTGGCTTATCTACTGCGCCCAGGGTCTTCACAAAATGCCTGGCACCAGTAATTGCATTTTGCAGACAAAGAGGAATACAAATATATCCTTACTTGGATGACTGCCTTATTCAAGCAGAGAACAAGGACATTCTACTACAGCATCTGGCGTTTGTAAAAAGATTACTAACAGGTCTAGGGTACACAGTAAACGAAAAGAAATCAAAACTCATATCCTCTCAAGAGATAATATTCCTGGGTGAAAGCTTAAAAACAACTGCTCACATGGCTTATCTCACACCAGACAAACACAGACAACTGACTACTTATTTCAAAATGTTGGCAACAAAGACCCAGTTATCTGCAAGAAAAATTCTGCAGGCTTTGGACTTCATGGCATCTTGCATTCTGCTAATTCCATATGCAAGACTGCATATGAGGAAACTTCAATGGTATATAAAAAGTGTTTAGACTCAACATTGCCACAGCCTGGAAACAATAATTACCCTCATTCCCTGCCTGCAACAGGAGTTTCGAAGGTGGGCAAAAGCCTGTCACCACAAAACGGGACAGCCATTCACCTTACCCACAGCCAGGCAGACATTGACAACAGATGCATCAGATTATGCCTGGAGGGCCCATATGGCAGGAAGATGTATTCAGGGCACATGGTCCGCAAGTCAAATGCATTTGCATATCAATCAAAAAGAGATGCTAGTTGTTCAAAATGCCCTGACAGCCTTCAAGGATCTACTTCATCCAGGACAACTACTGATAGACAGACAATACCACAGTCATGTGGTACATAAACAAGCAGGGAGGCACACATTCCTACCCCCTCTGCAAACTAGCCATGAACTTGTGGGACACAGCATTGACTTGCCAAGTACATCTGCAAGCACAATTCCTGCCAGGAAGGACAAATACTCTGGCAGACGAACTAAGCAGAAACCTAATGGATCCCCACGAGTGGAAATTAAATCCACAAGTCTTCAGCATGATAACAAGGAACTGGGGATGCCTGGACATAGACCTATTTGCCTCCCCTCACAACTACCAACTACAGAGATAAGGAACTGGGGATGCCTGGACATAGACCTATTTGCCTCCCCTCACAACTGCCAACTACAGAGATTCTGCACAAGGACTTATCACAAGCAAGCATGGAAAGTGGATGCACTATCTTTCAGCTGGAAAAACCTAACAGTATATGCCTTTCCTCCTCTGCCTCTCCTCCCCAAGGTACTCCTCAAGGTCAGACAAGAGAAGCCAAAAATTATACTGATTGCCCCAGACTGGCCCTGCCAGCACTGGTACCCAGTCTGAAAGAGCTTGTCTCAATGCCTACCGTGGACATTACCTCAAATGCCTCACTTATTGACCCAACAAGACAGTCAGATACTGCACAGCCAACTGAGGACCTTAAACCTGGCAGCATGGCGGATAATGTAGCCATTCAAGACACACCTCTCTCTAAAGCAGTGATGGATGTTATTTTGGAGGCCAGGAGGCCTAGCACCAGAAAATCTTATGCAGAAAAATGGAAAAGATTCTGTGTTTGGAACCAGGCACAAGACATTGACACAATTGCTCCAAATATTCCTCAGATTTTGCAATACTTAACTGAGATGCTGGATAAAGGCCTTTCCTTTTCATCAATTAAAATTCATGCCTCTGCCATTTCAGCTCATTACAATACAGAACCACCTATTTTTTCTCATCCATTACTAAGGCAGTATCTCAGAGGGGCAAAAAACATAAGACCTCCAAGAAGAGCACCAATACCTGCATGGGACCTCAACTATGTCTTGGAAAAACTCACACTGCCTCCGTTTGAGCCAGCCTCTGCAGCTGATATAAAATTCTTATCATGGAAAACAGCTCTGCTCCTAGCGATAACCTCTGCTAGACGAGTCTCAGAGTTACAGGCACTCATGGCTGTGGAACCTTTTATCATTTTCCATCCTGACAGGGTTTCTCTGAGGACAAACCCTACATTTATGCCTAGGGTAGTGTCCAGTGTGGCCCTTAACCAAACAATTCATTTGCCTACCTTTTATCCAAACCCACAGAATAAGGGTGAGAGACTTCTGCATTCTTTGGACATTCACATGCAGCTACGCTTCTACTTGGAGACAGAACCAAAGTTTTCAGAAAGACTGAACAACTTCTAGTGGCATATGCTGCAGGATCACAAGGAAAGCCTATCTCAAAGCAGACTATTTCAAAGTGGATAGGCCACTGCATTCGTTTCTGCTTTTCTTACCATGGCAAATCAGTGCCTAAGGCATTAGGCCACATTCAACCAGAGCAGCAGCCACTTCAGCAGCCTTCCTCAGAGGAGTACCAACCAAAGACATCTTAGTGGCTGCAACTTGGAGTTCAGTGCATACTTTTACAAAGCACTATCACTTACCTCTCTACTCTAATTCCAGGGCAGGCTTTGCCACTGCAGTTCTGCAGGGCCTGATAGCCTCTCCTAATCCTATTTAGCAACCGCCTCCCAACCTTAGCTTTGGGATTCAACCCAATTGTAATGACTGCAACAGTGAAACACGATGAACATAGTACAGTTGTGTACCTACCATAAATGTAGATGTTCGAGTGTATTCACTGTTGCAGTCCAGGTTACCCTCCCACCATCCCCCCTTTTGCCTTTGCTGGGACTTATCTGTACTTCTCTATTCTTTGTAACCTATGTGGTGTATTTGCTTGTAGATGAAGGAAAAGATGTTTTTTGTGCATGCATGCTTATTGGCATAATTTAGCCTACCATTTTAGGGGCACCTGACGTCTGGGGCAAGAAAAACTGAAGAAAATGGCGTCGGCTACATCTTTTATACCCCTGGCGTACTGACGTCAGGGAGGTGGCGACAGCAACCGACGCCGGACCTAGACTTTGGAACTCGGGCCGACTGCAGGCAGGATTACCCAATTGTAATGATTGCAACAGTGAATACACTCGAACATCTACATTTATGGTAGGTACACAACTGTACTTTCTTTTCCTTACTGTTTCCCTGGTTTTCAGCTGTTCATTCCTTTGCATGTCCACAGTTATTGCATCAACAGTTATTATTTTTTATCCTAAGACTTGGACATTAACCTTATGTTTATTCTACACATCATGAAGTAGTTACAAACCTTTCTCAACTTCACCCCCCATCACTAACAATATTCTCAGATCACGTACCCACGCTTACACCTCCAACTCAAATCTCCTAAGAATAAGTTTTTGGGGTACTCTAAGACCAAAACACTACATCTGTGGTGCCAGATAACATACCAGGATACCTGCTGTTGAGCTTGGAATATGACTTGTCTCACACCTTACAGAAACTATCCAACATCAGCCTCAAAATAGGCTGTATTCCAGATGACTAGAGGACAGTAACAGTCATTCTCTTGCACAATGGTGGGACTACAATAGACCTGGATAATTATAGATCAATAAGCCTGAATTATCTCATTTGTAAGGCTATGGAAAAGATCATTATGAAATTAATATATAAGGATATAAGTAACATACAGACTCTCAACCCCACCCAGTGCAGATTTGTCAAGGGCCAGTCCTGTCTACTTAACCTTATCAACGTCTTCGAAAAAGTTACTTAAACAAAGGCTGATTGCAAAACAGTATACACCACATATCTAGATCTCCTAAAGGTATTCAACACCATCCCATACTCGGGTAATGCAGATAAACCCTCCCAGCTTAATGTCAATCCTTGTGCAGCCCTTTGGCTAGAAAACTTGTTAACAAAAAGAACCTAGGAAGTTAGGATTGGTGGCCTTGCCTCCTTCAAAAGACCTGTCAGTAGCAGTGCACCTCATGGTTCAGGCCTTGGGCCAC
Source organism: Protopterus annectens (assembly GCF_019279795.1). Taxonomy (NCBI): domain Eukaryota; kingdom Metazoa; phylum Chordata; order Ceratodontiformes; family Protopteridae; genus Protopterus; species Protopterus annectens. The sequence continues at coordinate 58,568,865 of NC_056733.1, forward strand.
TCTTCTTTGGAATTTACTTCTCAGAGGGAAAAGCTAATGTGAAAGGTTTGTGGCTGACGAAGTTTGCAGGTGACTGCAAACCTGCTGCCATCATAAACTCCCCAGAGGACACCAAAATACTCCAGAAGAGCTTGATTGAACAAATAGTTGGTGTCAAAACCATGGGCTAAACAAACAAACTAAAAAGGTGGTGCAGTAGTGCTCATACACGATCAAATAAACCAAAAAAGAGCACTAGCATTGTGAGTCCTCAGAAGTTCGTTTATTGCAGAATGTTTATCTGTAATCAAACGAACTTCTGAGGACTCGCACCGCTAGTTCTCTTTTTTTGGTTTAAAACCATGGACTAAGACTAAATGCTAATAATTATATAATCATATACTTCAGCATGCATTACTCCCCTTGTAGCTTTCATATTGACAACACACTCCTGAAAATTGATCCTGTAGTTGGAGATCTGGGAACCTAATCAGCAATTAAATGGCCTTTGAGCACCTTGTATCCACTGTTGTAAGGAGATCCTTTTTCTTTGCATAGCTTGTACCTAAAACTATTGCATCCATGGATGTAATTATTCTACTGTACTCTGCAGTCATTAGGCTAATCATCGAGTATAATGTCACTTTTGGTATGTACCAATCCAGACTGGAATGACTACAACTCTTTCTCGCAGAAAATACAAGTATACCTTTAATGCAAGCAATACCTATTTATTTCATTGGTATAAACATGTTATAGCCACCAGCACAAGGAATACTTGCAATTATTTCTCCAGCAGTTTTAAGTACTGTGCTAATAGAATTATTTATATTTCCTGTATTTGTCTGCCGCCAACTGTGCACATCATATTAGATAGTAACTAAAAGTCCCCCAGTACTCCCACTACCTCCATAATGGTACTAAGTTTGACAACAATGTTTTTATGGTTGGAGAGCAGGTCTTGAACTCTCCTCAAGTGGTTTGAGAAAGGATCTTAAAGTAGTCTTATGCTAACACAGCAATGTTACTAATCTCTTAAGATTTAACTTTTCATTCATGCATTTGAGTAGGGAGAAAAAATACAGAAACAGCCATTTGATTATGCAGCCTGTCCATGTACATCTCCTGTTCTATACAGACTTCTCTAAAGCACTTATACAGTGATATAGTGATATCTGATCCATCAATGTACTGAATCCCTAAACAAGACAAGTATTCTACCCAAGTAATTGCTCCATGTTCTGTTGCTTGTAGTCACTGCTGAAAGCAATACTTATAAAAACACTTTGGAAATACACCAATGAACTGTATTATTTTCAATAATTTGTACCAGGTAGGCAGTCCCAGATATGACTGTTGGAAAGACATGAAGACAGAGTAAACACACTATGTTTTCTTCTCCTTTGCTTAGAATATTCATTTTGGAGATCCGGGATTCTGGACTGACCCTAACCAGTGCGTTTTTGCAACTTCTGTTTTCCATTCGAATCTAGTATAAAAAGTGACTCTTCTGTGTGTCGAAGGTATTGGTAGCCCCTGACCCCATTCTGCCAGCTGATTGATTTGTGAGGAACTGTAGTTGCCAGGCAAAGAGGTGTTCAAATCTAAGGGCAGTGTATAAGGGAGTAACGAGGTGCAGGGTTTCCAAAGACAAAAAGGCATGTAAACCTTTTAGCGAGTTTTTTTTTGTCTTGAGTGTATTATAATGCCTTCTCCCCTCTATTGCTGATATCTGTTACACGCCAGGATTTAAACAGAAAAAAAATCTTGCCTCATGCTAGCACAGTGTATGTTTTCTTTTACTGCCATGGGTCTAGTTCTTTTTTTCCTTTTTAATACTCTAAGGCTTTCTGCAAAATATACAATGTTCACTAATCAATTGGTTAATTGCACTGACCTCCCACATAAGCTGTCACAGTTCAGCTGTTTTTGACAGGGACTCCACAGGTGATGCGGGTGTTTTATAAATTTATTTTCAGGACTACAGTATTTCTTAAAAAACATACCGTGCCCCCTGTTAAAAACAGCTGCAACAATGGTAGCCTAATCTTCCGCCAGCCATGGACCCCTCTGGGGCTGTGGACCCTAGGCAGCCACCCAAATCACCTATATTGTAATCCACCTCTCCTGCACTTATTTTTTGTATTAGAGCTTGTCACAAGATGAGAGTACATTGATTTTCATCTTCCTGCAGATACAGTTCCTGAAAACGTAGCCATTGCCAAGTTTTAAGAGATCCACAGAACTGCTAGAGGGAAGCTTCCAAAATCAGAGGCTCTTTCTGTGAGAGGAATCATTTCCCTTTGTGCTTCACCTGAAAAATAAAGATGCTTACATATGTCCTTGAAATTTAGCAGTGGAACATGTGTCTGGATTTTTGGCAATTCCATATTCTGTGCTTTTGATGACAGGCCGCCTTTGTCTGATGAAGTCTGTTTGCAACTTCGTAGCCTGTATGAGAGTCAGAGGAATTTCACAGTAAAACCCTCTCAACAGTTCTAGTTTTCATGGGAATGTTACTGTGTCAGTCTGTGTTTGTCATGTTGGTAAATTGTGAAATATATGGAATGGTTACAGATACTTTTAAGTGGAAAGGTTTACAATTTTCTCAGTGAGAGGACCACAGCCAGTGACGCAAACCTGCTGGTGTCTCCCTTAAGGGATTATGTCTTAGAAAGGCACAGGAAATTCTTTTTGGTGTTGATTCTGAATAAGTGCCTCAGTGGAAAATGTATGGAGAAGTTCCTGCTGCCATATGAGCATCTAAGTGATGACTAATGACAGATGTTATGTGCGGGGTTTATACCAGAACAAAGGACACTTTCATATGACTTAACCTGCCATTGTAGCTGAAAAGACATAACCCTCCCTTTATGATTTGAGTGGTTTCCTGGAGCTAATCAAAGGAAGCATGTGGTCAGCGAACCTTATGCTTGCCTTCCATTTCCCTTTAGAGTGCCTTCTTCCTTTTGCAGTTTGTTCAGGAGCTCACTTGTCCTGACTGTAGATAGCCTTCAGAATACTCTTCCTGCTAAATGACTTACTAGAAACTATTTTTATTAGTTTTCACTAAGACCATGGTATCACTCTACATTTTTGTGCATATTTGCGTGAATGTAAAATAAGTGAGCAAATATATTGTGCAATTATTAGTTTTACATTAGTTGTACCATCATTGGAGTAGATAAGTAAATCTATCTTTTTCGTTTGGAAAATATTTTAAACGTTCAGTCTGTATGAAAGTAAAACCATTGCTTGCCTTTAATTGAATGAACGGCTTAACTGAGTGCAAGGAATAGCAGTAAACACATAGGAGACATGTGCATCTGCTGAAGAACACCACTCAAATATTTTGCTTTTCTCCCTCCAGGAGCTGGTTGTTGCACTTAGCCATCTTGTGGTCCAATATGAAAGCAATTTTTGCACTGTTGCTCTGCAGTTCATGGAGGAAGAGAAGAATTACCCCCTGCCATCTCCTGCCAGTATCACGGGTATGTTATTGACCAGTGGTTAGAGAAGTTATGACAAGATAAAGTCTGAATAATTGTGCCTTCTGTGTATTCACCGTTGTTTTGTTTACCTTAGGTGAAAGTGTAATACCAATTTAAAGTGCACTCTTTCAGGTGTATGATATTCTGTTACATCATGAAAAGTGTCTTCGGTCAAAGAAGTTCAAATGTATGATGGCCTATAGAAGTAAAAGGACTCAATAATCCTGAAGTGGAAAGAGGATGGTTGAAATGAACTACACAGACGTCGGGGGAGGGTATGCAGAATGTTCCTTCATGAAAGAGGCTGTGCTTTCTCCTTTTCCATGCCTTACTTAATGTAATCAACTTGAGTTGTTGCACCTTGGCTGGAGGAAAGAAGCAATCTAGATGTCTGAGTGAATACAACACAAAATACTGAAAACCGTGTATACTAAGTAGAAAATTACAAACTGAGCAGACAAAGCAAAGCTTTTGTTACATAACTCTTGACATGTCCTAACAACAGAAACTTTGAAAGAGTTGTGAATACACTAAAACCACTGTTTTATACTCCTTGTAAACAGTCATTGCATAGTTATACCCACACATTAACAATCTTTAAACAATTTTATTAATAGTAGCAAGAATAAATTACCATTAGTATTCAGTCCCACAGAAGCAGAACTGCTAAGCGCACAGAAAATTTAGCTTGCAGTGTCAGTGGTGCGACAAGCAGCATACTCCCCTTTGGTGCACAAGGCTGTTGGTTCCACTCCCACATGAGGTAAAGAGATTGCTGACACTGTGGTGCAGCATAAGAGGAATGCTGCACTCTTGACTGTGTCGTCCTTTGGATGAGACATTAAAACAAGGTTCCACCTGCTTCAGTTGGTGGTAACTCAGGTGGATGTAAAAGATCCCATGGCACCTGTTGATAAGAGTAGGGGAAATTTCCCTAAGCCCTGGCCAGATTTCCCCTAGTAATATAAATACTATCTTGGGTCTCCCCTAAAAAGAGGTCACCTGCTTAGTTAAACTGACCCAGTTAACAATGACATAATAAATAAAATAATTAAATAACTCTTGCTTTAGCAAGGAACGATCCACATTTCTACCATACCCGTGTACCTGTCAGTTCTTTATTATTATTTCCAGTTTATCCTCATAAAAGATCATGGTGGTTCCAGCATTTTTCCAGGATCATTCTTTCAGGAAGGAATTTGCCAGGCCCTGCATGGCATTCACCAGACATGACATTTTTGGTACATTAAACTGTTTTTTTTTTGTCTGAGGTCAGTAAAGTGCTGTATAACACCACACAGTAACTACTGAAATGCAGCTTTTTCCAGAGTTAGCTGTTGGTAAATTCTTTGAATGAAGAGGGGAAATAAGTGTACTGCGGTGGTGGTGCTGCGGTAGCATTGTCACCTCACAGTAAGATGTTGTCCTGTTCGATTCTCAGCTAGAGTGTCTTCTGTGTGGAGACATACGTGAATGGGCATACCTTCGTTGAAGGTTGTGCGTCAGGGCCGGCAACTCGGCACGTAAAAATTTACTGCCAATAATTAGCGGACCGGAGTTCCGCTGTGGCGACCCCTAACCAGGAAAAGCCGAAAGACACAACAACAACCATAATAAATAAACAAACTGGTAAAGACTCTCATTTTGGCTAGTGAGATTTTCTTCTTACTGTATATCTTTAGTCTAACAGCCTTTTGGAAATGGTACTATTAGATCAATCATCCAAAGAAAGTGCATTTCAGGCCAAGTTAGACAAGCAATACCAAACACTTCAAAACTCTAAAAGAATTTAATTGTTGTTTAACGCTTTTATCCCAAGACTTCATTGGAACAAAAAGACCCTTCGGTTTCACCACTCCTTAAAAACAGTCACTGTGAATTGTTCAGATGATCATGTTAGCAGTCTTAAAGAAATATGTTGAAGTTAAAACTCTGAAGGTAAATCACATCAAGCTCACTTGCTAGAAAAATAAATTAAAAATTATATATCAATGTGTATGTTTCTATCCAGACTATTTAATGTCCACTATTTTAAATAAACTAACAACACTGTATAGTGTAGTGACTGAAAATGCATAATGTAGTGACTGAAAATGCATAATAATATATAATTTTAATGCTTGTAAGTAAATTGGCAGATAAATTCTGCATGTATGTAAAATAAATTGGCACATAAACTTATCACAGAATGTATAGAAAATCACTTAATTTGGTGGTACTTCTAGTGACTTGCTAGATGAAATAAGATGCCTCACTGTTATCTGGAATGCATCTATTATGGCATATGTTACCAAACAGAAAAAAACACATTGCTAGTATCCCCCTTTACTGTGTAATCCCGGATCAGAGTGAGTTTCAACAAAGGAGTGTAGAACAACCATTTATATCTGGTATGCATAGCCCTTTAAAGTACCATTACCCCCCCCCCCCCACAGATCCAAAAGACTGTGTATGACATGCCCTACATGATCAGCACCCACACAGTGCACACAGCAACAGTCCGGACCAGGACTTTTGGAATACCACTTAACCACCACTGAGGCAGGGAAGGAGGTAGGGGAGAAACAATCAAGGGTGGGGAAGAGGAAGAAAAGGGGACTAGGTAGTCATTTAATTGCCGTCACAAAATAATGGTATTCTTCATATACGCAATGGCCTATGTATTTTTAATTATAGTTCTGCAGGCATTAATGATTAATTTTTTGACATATTTGAAATGGGATTTACATTCATTCCCTCGAATAAGGGCAGTGGATCAACTTAAAACTGATTACTAGAAAATTAAATTTCAAAAATACCTTTAATGAGAAAATAAGTTTTTGTTTAGAAGGAGAATTGAGATTTATAGAGCTAAAATAGAGTATAAGCTGTGGTGGTGCAGTGGTAGCGTTGTCGCCTCACAGCAAGAGGTTCTCTCATTCGATTCTTGGCTGGAGCTCCTTCTGTGTGGAGTCTGCATGTCCTCCCTGCGGTCGAGTGGCGTTCGAAAGACATGCGTAAAATGGGCGTGCCTTCTTTGAAGGTTGGGCATCGGGCTGGCAACTTGGCACCGTAAAAATCTACTGCCAATCATTAGCAGACCGGAGTTCCACTGTGGCAACCCCTAACCGGGAAAAGCCGAAAGAAGAAGAGCTAAAATAAAGTATAACTCTCTAACTAAATCCACTTATTCAGATAATTACAAAGTCTTGCTAGAACAATATTTACAAACTTTATCATGGCAGAGATGAAACCAAATGGCATAGGTGAAACATTTTTAGACGACAATGATCAATATCAACATTTTTCAAGTAATGAGATTAAGATATCATGCCATCATATATATTTGGTTTTGAATGATTGTTTACTACAAGATAGTATTACTTCTCAATTTATACATTTATTTCATCAGCAACCTTATTACCCGACTATATTTGGGATTCCAAAGATACACTAACACATTGGCAAGCCTCCTTTTAGACATATTGTAGTAGCCAAGGGTTCTAAAACATACCCAGTAGTGGTATATATAGATATGCTAATGAAACGTTTCTATGAAACAAACCATTACCTCTTTAAAGATCTTAGGACTTTCTAGTTAGCATTAAAAATGAGATCTGATGAAGCCAATTGTCATTCAGACCTCAGCTCATGGGTTTGGATACGATCCCTCAGATCAGACTCAGCCATTGCAAAAAGCTTGTGGCAACCAGAAAACTCTCGAGTTACTCTTTTACCCATAATGAACCAACACCAAGTACCCCAGATCTAGTTTGCTGCTTGAAAGCGAAAGACGTGGTGGTGCCAGCTTCTCTTGAGTAGCTATAATCTTTCATTCTAATTTTTCTTTCTACATATCTAGACATCTAATTTCTTATAAATCTACTTAAGACCCTTTATTGTTTTTATATCTTTAGTCTTCCTTACCGTCCCTTTTTCGTACTTTTGTACTCCTTCACATACTATTGTTAGTATATTTTTTCTAATAATCTACATTTACTGTAGTTCTTAAATACCATTGTTGGTATTTCTTCCTTTCCTCTATCCTTTCTAGTTTAAAAAAAAAAATCTCGTGTTTTAGCTTTTGGTAGCGTGCGATATATCATAAGATATATACTTTTTTGCTATGGCTGACAAAGATAAAGGTCTGGCTGGGTTTAAGAAATGTGAAAAGTTTGGATACAGAGTTCCAGTTTTGGATGCCCACACACTTTGTGTGTACTGTTTGGGTCCACTCCACCTGCAGGAAAACTGTTCCATCTGCCAGCTTTCAACCCAAGAGCCCTGGTAGAATGCAAGAACAAGCTGATTTTTAAGGGATTATGTCCCTCTTCCTTTAGTGAGGCTTTATCTGGAGCTTCTCCCTTTACAAGTACTTCTTCGGCATCTTCCAAATATTCAAACAAATCTAAAACCTTTATTGGATATGGCAACTTCCTCTACATCATCTGATCCAATTTCAACCTCTGATCCTAAATTGAGAAAGAAAGACTCTTTTGATCCTATCTCACTATTATATCCAAAACCAAAAATGGCTAGAGAGACTTCACATCAGAATGCTTTAGATATGACACAGAAAGCACTGGACTCAACACCCGGCATTCCCTGACTCCTAAAAAATAGATAACTATCCCACAGTGGACCCAGTCCCCTCGAGGGTCCCTTCTGCTTTTTCAGAGAGACCCAAATCCCCATCAAAAGTTTCCACTCTCTTTTCCAGGAACCTTATGGAAGAAGAAGTGGAGAGGTTAGTGAGGAAGATTCTCTCGGAGCAGAGCATGTCAAGTGTCCTGTTGGCTCCTACCCCTCTGGGTCAGGAAATCCAACCTTCCCCTACACCCCCTTTCCAAGTTCCTCTTCCAACTCCTCTCTCAGTCTTGGAGTGTTTGGATCCAAGTCTTCCGGGTCTGTCAGCATCAGATCCAAGAATTGCTTTATCCTCTGATCCGAAGCTTGCTGTGAGTTCTTCGGTTCCCTTGGAACTTGAGAGCTGTCAGAGCCAGGGCTACCCTATTGGTTCTGGGGTGCCTCAGTCGACTCCAAAGTTTTCTTAGCTGTCTCTACATCTTGGTGCCTTGGAATTGGTTAGTTCGGCTCTATCTTCAGTCTTAGGGAAGTTCCCCTCAGAGAAGGAAGGGACTAAAATCTGAAGACTTGACCTTATGGGTCAGGGTCCTCTTCTTCTCGGGGGGGGGGGGGTCTGCCTTTGAAGCTATGGAGATGGCCTTGTTTGCTTTCACAACAAAGACAGTTCCCTTTCCCTAGGATATTCAGTCTGCAGGCTTGCCATCTCTTCATTTGGAGTCTCATGTGTCCTTTCCACAGGGGCAGCTGGTATCGAAACCCCAGGCTTCCCAGCAAGGTGTTCCCACCTTTTCTGATACCTCCCCAGAGCATCCCACTGAGGAAGTCCCTAAGAAGAGCACGTGCAAAAGGAAGCACTTAGAATCCCCCGAGGAATCTTTCACAGAAGATACAGTCTTTGTTGAAGGTGATGAAGATGAAGGGTCCCCACAGTCACCTTTTGAAGATGTCCAGTTTTGAGACTGAAATCCCGAAACAGAGAGGAGGTTGTAAGTCCAGCAACCCTTCATCTGAGAAGTCTGTATTCCTGGAGGCATTCGCTACCGGCATGTCTACCTCCTGGATAACTCTACCCACCGATGACCTCATAGAGTTGATCTCTTGGCAGGTATGGAAGGCCCCAGACACCACTGAGCCAATCCCCGGAGACTGTACAAAATTTTGACAGCACCAGAAGGCATGCAATTTTGAACAAAAGGGATGTGTGCAGATGCCTTGGTCATGGCAGCAGCCATTAAAATGGAGACTCTGAATAAAGTTCCACTGTCCATCCACCGGACAAGGAGTTTCAGGTGATGGACAGGTTTGGGAAAGCATGTCTATGTTTCAGTGACCTTCGCCTTAAGGTCTTTGAACTATTTGGCATGTTTCACCAGGTTACAGAGAGACCTAATTAAGGAACTCTCTCACAACCCTTTCAGAATCCATTTCTGATGAGGCACAGGTGTCTGTCACTTCAGCTGGCTACCCTGCAATCGTTTTCCAATTCATCTATGAGGCTAATTTTGCTTGTGGCTGAAGGAAACCTCTAGGGCAGCAAGCTCCGGGGTTTCCATAAGAAAGCATGCCCGGACGCTTGTGTGATTTTGTGGAGCCCTTCGTCTTTGTTCATCAATGCTCCCTTTGATGGAACATCTTTGTTTGTCCCCAAAGTTAAGAATACTTCATCCAGGTATGAAAAGGATGGAAAGTCCCTGTCTGCCATTGACGTATGTTTTTCCATGCCTCAAAGATCCTTTTCTAGGAATCAATGAGTTACTGGACAAATGTGGTTCAATAAGTCCCAGGGTCCCCAGAGGTAGAGGGGGGAACTCCAGTGGTAGACACCACCCTTGCAGCAGAGGTGGCCAGCAAAACCAAGGGTCTCCTAGCAAAATTACTCTATCCAGATCACTTATGGATTGTATTTCTTATATATACAACAATTGGGCATTACCTTATTGAAACCATTACAAGCTCATTCCACTAGAGCAATGGCTACTTCATCAGTCTTCCAGTCTAGAGTTTCCATGGACAACATTTGTACAGAAGCAAGTTGCACTACTCTCCATACTTTTGTTACTCATTACAAATTGGACATGGTATCCAGGAGCAGAGCATCATTTGGTTCAGTGTTGCTCAGGAATATCCTTCCTTGAGTTCACCTGGGAATTTAGGTAGCTGGGAACTCTGTCCCATAAGTTGAGGACAGAATGAAAATCAACAACATCAGATAAAGACGTCAATGTAATCACCATAATGTTCTATATGTGTTGTCCATTTTCATTCTTCCTCAACTCCTCTCCCACCAAACCCCTGGCCTGAAAACTCCTGGAAGAGCTAGTGAACTGAGAAATGAACAGCTTGTGACATAGCTCCAGATATAGTCTCTTCTATCTGTAACTGCAATATGTCTTTCTGTTGTTATTAGCAAACAAGATCTAAGTTATTTGGGGTTGGTGCATTGTGGGTAAGGGAGTAGCTTGAGATTTTTCTGGTTGCCACAAGCTTTTGCAGTCCAAACCCGTAAGTTGAGAAAGAATGAAAATGGACAACACAGATGGAATGTTATGGTAAGTACATAACTTCTTTTTATACGACAAGAATTTAATATTTTTAGCTATAGATGTTCTTGAGTTAGGAGATATTCCTGAGTATCTTATATGAAAAGGGTTTAAAAATATTTGCTGAACCACTCACAAGCTGTTCATTTCTCAGTTCCCTAGATATTCAAATTTTCAACAACTTTGAGTATTATACTAATAATTGTATTTATTTTGAATGGGAATACTTACAGGTGAAGGGTGTAGCAATGGGAACAGCTTGTGCACCCATTTATGCCAGTATGGTACTTTGACAGTGGGAACAGAAGATTTTATTTAATTCTAAGTTCACATTGTGTTGGATTTTTGAATGACATTATTTTTTGGACCTAGTCCTTTAGCCATGATAAATGAATTTATAACCTACATTAACAATTGTAGTTTTTTTTAAGGTTCACCCATAGTTCGTAGGTTCATAGGCTGGTACTAGGCTATTGGCCCTAGGGCCTGTACAAGCCTAGCCATAACAATTCATTGGCTATTCCTTCCCTGGTCCCCTGTCTAACAGGGCAATTGACGTGATCCCTGGTGTGAATTTCCTATCTCCCATCCAATCGTCAAGGTTCTTTTTGAAAAGGGCCAAAGAGGCGCTCAGCTTGACATGTATGGGCAGTCTATTCCAGAGTATGGGGAGTCTCTGGGTCAGGAACCTGTCCCTCCTTGTTTTCTTCATTGTGATGACCAGGTTTAGATCCCTGGAACGTGTGGCTCTGAGGGATTGGGATTTCTTTAAGTGTAGCATGTCCAACAGCTGTGGGTTTGACATGGCCTTGTATGTTAAGCAGAGATTGCCTCTGAGTAGACGATATGTGACAGAGTATAGTTAGAGTTTTTTTAAGGCAGTCAGCATAGGGCATCTGCTTTAGGCTTGTGATTCTTTTAGTGAGGTATTTCTGTGGCCTTTCCAATTGTTGCAGATGTCTTGTGAGGTACATACCAAATGGGGCATTGTACTCTATAATGGTTCTAATGAGGGATGAGTACAGTGGGACAATGACCTCCTTTTTTCTGGATGAAAAGCACTTAATGATGAGGTGTGTCACATAGAAGGATTTCCTGACTGTTGTGGCGATGTGGTTATCAAAGGTAAGACCACTGTCCACTTGTGTCCCTAAGTCCCTTATCACACTTTCGATGTTTAGTGTACTGCCACTTGTGTGGTAATTCATGGGTACATGGTTTTTCCCAAAGGGGATAATTATACATTTCTTGGCATTGAGCTTGAACCCACGGCTCTGGCACCAAGCATCTGTTTCTGTAAGGCCCTTTTGTAGAATATCCACATCATTTGGGGGTTCAATAATGGCTCCCAGTTACTTTGTTAGCCAGAGTTCCTTAGTTCTGGCCTGTACTTCAGAGAAGTAGATGCCAAACAAGAGCGGTCCCAGGACTGAACCCTGAGGTACTCCACTTGTCTGGAGCTGGATTTTGAGTCGGCTACTTTTACAGTGTGGGTTCTGTCAGTAAGCCAGTTGGCAACCCATCGAGTGATGTAGGGATTAATGTCCAGCTTAGTAAGTTTATCTATGATTCCAGAGTGGGGGATGGTGTCGAAGGCCTTGGCGAAGTCCAGATAGGCTGTTTGGACTGCCTTGCCCTCATTCATGGCTCTGGATACTGATTCAAAGAAGTCAGTCAGGTTGAGGAGACATGATCGGCCCTTTACAAAACCAAACTGGGTGGGGTCCAGTGTTTGAAGGTTGCCAATGTCTTTGTTTATAAGTTCCATGGCTTTGCAGATCAGGCTCGTCAGACTGATGGGACGATAGTTCCCGGGATCCAAATTGGATCCACCCTTGTGGCGTGGTATAACTGTAGCTGTGCATGAAGCCTGAGGTGAGGCTATGATTAAACATGACACTTAGGTGAGGTGCCAGTTAATTTTGTAGTTCATGTAGTACACAGCCCAGGATGTCGTCTGGTCCCATGGATGCTGTATTCTTAGCTTTGGAGAGTGCGTTTTTTACCTGTTTGGCCGTGATTACTGGAATTTGGCAATCTTTTGTTATTGAGCTGGACCCTTTAGGGGGTGAGAGGGGAGTGAAGTTGGCACTGAATCGATCTGCCAGGATATTGGCAATATCCTTGGGATCAGTATTTGTAATGCCATTCTGTTATAGCTCAGAACAGATCTGAGCATTGCCATTTAGATTCTTGACACAACTATAGAATGCCCTGTGGTTTACAGCTGTAATGCTGTTAACTTTTTGAATGCAACCTTTACCTAAGTAAATAATGGTTTTACTTCTTACATATACAGAAAACCTACCTTTTCAAATTCATACATTCATTACACTAATTATTATCCAGTGGCCTATAAGAAAATTCTAGTTAAGGAGTAATTTGTAAGACTTTCATCAGACATTGTAAGATTAAAGGTTTATGAAGTAGTTAGATATATTTAAATCCATGTTTGTTAAACAAGGTTATCCATTAGAACTCCTTGTTAAGATCTGTAGACCATTTTTGTACTACTGCTCAGTGGTAAATGCTGACCAGTACTTGGCAAAAAAAGCCTGGCACCTTCTATTATTGTGTAGCATGGCAACTGCTGACAAGCTATTACTGTGTAGAGATACATCACCTTACCTATGTCATATTAATCCTCACCTCCTTCTCAAGGAGGAACCTATCCCTACTCTGACCCTAGATGGAATATCAACCCGTCAATGTATCCTGACATCCAGTTCTTCAGTCCACTAACAGTCTGTCCAAGAACTAGAAGTTATTCATGTAAATATTATATGCACAAAACACAAAAATGTATGAAGTACAAATCTGGATAGTAGTCTAGCTCCATTTTTTTCCTCCATATTTCCCACCACTACCACCATGCTGACCATTAGACCTCCTGTCATTGGGCTTAGCTAATTGGTTTCCTAACAGTGAAGACCTCCAGCCTTTAGGTCTATAAGGGCAAGAGCCATCTGGAAAGGCAACTGTACTGGCAGGATGCTGTCACTGCATTCCAGTAGTGAGAGCTTTTTGTTCTGTTTAACCTAACCTTACTCTCCTTGGTGAGAGTTGGGGGGACTGGCTACCGTATGGCTGTGAGGATCCACAACACTCCCTCTGCAAGTATGTGCTCCTGCCAATATACTTATAAGAGCAACTGCCATACCATGCCTTGACTGCTTGAAAGCCTGCCCCTAGAATACCTACTCTATCTCACCACTCCTCTGAAGTCACATTTGGAAAATACATGACCCACTGTGCACTATCCTCCACTTACGTCCATACTCCATGCCTGCACACATCAAGCACCCAAGCTACTAATCAAATGCTGGTCATTTGGGCTGTAGTCAGGACTGTCTCCCTTGACAGTACTGGCATAGGCAATTTCCAGATGTTTTAAAACCCCCCTTGGAAGGTGCACTCACAAACCAGTTGAGAGACATCCTATAATAAACTATGTTTCTTTATCTGCCTGCTGTTGATAATTTGAGACATTTCATGTGATTTATAACGTTTTTATAAATTATTTTCCAATTTTTTGTTGGGTAATTTATTGAAAACTTTCTGCAAATGTAATGCAAAAATGTGCGCTAAACCTTGTTAACTATGCAGTTTTTACATAAATTAATTATGAGGAATAAAACACGTTTTTGCAGCTCTTCAACAACACAAGGTAGACGCACCAGATCAGGAGTGGCCTTTTTTTGTGTTTGTTTATTTGTGTCTGTGTGTTGCACCCCTTACAGTTTAGAGGCACAGATTGTGCCGTGGATTTCTGAAGTCTTGAGTTCAGGAACCCTAGATTGAGGAACAGACCAGATTGGAGTACGGCACTGGATGCTGGGTGAGCAAACTCTGGCCTCCTCCCATTCTTTTTGAAGGTAGATGTATTCATCCATCCTTGGTCCCCACTGAGGATTGTAGGATAAATGCATGTCACAGGCCAACATGCCCGAAACTGCCTCTCCCTGAATGTTAACCGAATTTGAGTAATCTGTGTTGTAATCCAGACTTCATTCCCACATGCTTGACTTTAATAAAGAAGGCTTAATGGTATAATAATGTAAACTGTATTTTTCTGTATTATTTGTATAGACTCTAAGATTATTATTATTAAAATGTTTTGTAATACTGTGGATCTTTACTCCCTGGGCCTCTGCTGAAAATGGGCTGCTACCCAATCAGACTTTCCCAGTAATCAAATGTCAATAAAGAAATAAATAATAAAATAAATAATGTTATGATGGCTGCTAAAGTCAGCAGAAAAATAAGAATGCAGCGAGTTTTTATAAGTGTATCTGGTGACTGATGGAGCAGCATGGATTGATGGGTGTGCCCATCCTGGGTGGGATAGGACAGCATTCGTCACTGACACTCCCTTAGGGGAGGTATTGGTTCAAAAAACAGGGGAGTTGCCCGTGAACATAAGCAGTGAGTGTAGAAGGTGGGGCAGGGAAGTGGGCTGGGCATTTCAAGAAAAAAAAATGGAAACAGAAACGGTCAAACCCCCAGGATGCCCCAAGATTCAAGACTGGGCCCAGTGATATTGAACCAGGTCCTGGAGTAGAAGACAACCTGGTAGATCTGGCATAGACATGGAGCATGGGGGCCAGGTTTGTAAAATGTTGTCCCAAGGAGGGGAACAAAAGCGAACAACAAAAAAAAAAGAATGTAAGAGACTGTGACTTGTAATACAAGATTCATGTTTTCATTGATACTGTCTTCACACTAATCTTACCAGTAAATTGAACAGAAAGTTTCCTCTTTGTGATAACTCCGAGATGGTTAACTAAGTACAGCAAAAATTTAAGCCACTTTTAGTAAAGCTGGGAAGACTTCTCTCAGTGGACAGCTCACAATGTGTAAAACAGTTAGACAAAGGAATTCCTGGCAAGCTTTAATCTGTTTGATCACAGATGCAGCATGCATGTGATATTGCCTTTGTGTGCGATCAGACTCAAAACCTAGGTGTAAGATGCAGTTTATCTCATTCCAAGCAGAGTGCAGAGGTGATTATTGAGGATCAGAGTTAATTTTCCCCAAGGCTCCTTGGGGAGTCTGTGGCCTAATTTAGTATTAGGAAGACAGTCAAAACAAGCAAGCACAGCACTGGAGTAATAAGCAAGACTATTAAGTAAAGCATTTGTGCAATAACTATATATTTGTCTATATGGTAGGTGGAAAAACTAAGTTCTAAGCACTGAATTGTTTATTGAACAGCCCTTGTGCAACAGTGGCTGTAATGAGATGGTGGGAGTTGCAGAATACAACATTGTTGGGAAAAATAAGTGGGAAGGAGAGGGAAGGAAGCATGAAATGTGGGCAGTTAGTTGCTTAAGCTTGTCGTCAGGAAGGCAGGGTTGTCTTCAATGGTGCAACACAATGCTTGACCTGCATTTCTTTGGACACAGAGCATTTTTTTTTTATAAAAATATTATTAAATTCTCATTTTAAAACAATGACATATTTACACATACAGTAGTAGAAAAGAAAAAAAAAATCCCCTCTTTTGAACCCCTACCTTTAAGGGAATGTCAGTGATGAATGCTTATACATTACATATATGTGAATGCAGAGCTGTTGATAGAGGATGTAGATCAGTGCAAGGAGGTGATATATGAAGTGAAGCAGTCTAAGTGAGAGCTGTGGTGATGGAACTTTTAATTGTCAACACTAATTAGTTATGAGCTTCAGCAGTACACTCTAAAAGGAGCTTATCAGTCACAGCCATGCCTCTCATCTCCCCAGATTTTAGGAACATCACTAATTTTGTCTTAAATCCTTGCCATCTGTCCTAAAAATGGACATTTTTTTGACAAACGTCAGTGGATTATAGTCAGTGAATACTGACAGTTGTTAGTAAATACAGATAATCATCATGATTACAGGCTTCTCTTACATCTAAAATTCACTTGAAATCCTTTTTTTCTATCAACTTTCAAAAATATTTCCAATTTTTATGAGTCTTAATTTTGAGGCCTTTTTACTCATAATTATTTTTGTTTTGTATCAAATTCTGGAGGTAAAAAGCTAAGAGCTGTGGTCACAAGCAGTCACGTTCCAGAGCCTATCCAGAGTATAAGACTTGTGACTTTTTGAAGGTGGAGACCTTCAATTTAAACTGAACTCTGCCAGACTAGAGAGACAAGTACCTCTGCCAAGTGTAAAGTGACAACACTATGTTGTAATGTCATGTGAGTGATGTCTTTTTATTATGGATATCATAGACATTTACCTGAACTAACCCAAGGCCTTTTGTGATTGAAAATGATTCTGTAGTTAAAGCCTGGTCATTTTTAGCCCACTTGTTGAAGTCAGTGTATGATGCACTTTAGGTGTCCCAGCAATGAGTCAGTGAGGAATCTGGTGAACATTTGCAGAAATACCTTAATGTTACTGCATGAACTGTGAATGAAAATAACTGTAGTTTGTTCCTCCTCCTTTTGCATATTCAAAGGATTTGTTAGGCCTGTACAGAATTAGACACTTATAGAAAGAATAGCCACTCCACTCCCCAATCTTGCCATGGCTGGGCATGAATTTGGAGAACCTTGCAGGGGTGACTGCTGCCAAATGGAAGCCAAAGTTGGAATCCATCCAGGTGTTCATTTAAAATGCACAATCACCATTATACATCAAGCTGGAAGTAATACTGTGCTTGTAGTGGAGTGACATCACATTTGTATATAGCAGCCTGTGTGGGGACCAGCGTGGCATAGATCTTGCCTGTTTATATTGGAAAGAAAACTCCATGAGTATGAGACTGTGACAGGGTGTGATAATATGAAATTCCTCAGGGGAGCCACCCCTTCCCCTTTCTCAAGATCCTCTACTGTAGGGATCACAGTCAACATAGATGTCTCATTTTGCTATATCCCAGAGCATAACGTTCCTCAGATGGCATCAAAGACCCATTTTTGTTGAGGTTTCTTGTCTCTTTATGGGATGGGAATTAGCTCCTTTGCATTCACTTTGCTTTGCTGAAGCAGCAGAACCCCATTCAGATTCAAAGATGTCCTGAAAGTACTTCACCACACAGTTTCTAAGGAGAGATTATTCTCTTCGTAATGAATGCATAGTGATAGAATATGATATGAACAAACAAGGTGGAACGTTCTGTGTGCTGAGAAGTGACAAGGATACAGCAGTTGATGGTGGCAAGTAAAATTACTGTCCCAGATGTAGACATTCTAGAACTTTGTGCAACATAGGTGGAATTCCCTCTGTTGCTTTGGGTCAGAAGCTTCTGATTGGGAATACTTCACTCAAGTTCTGAGAGAGAGATTTTCTGTACGAAAAACTCTAAAGTGTATTTCTTTAACAGACAAGCAAATGTTGAACACTGTTATGCTGTTTTGAAATAGGGCCTTCAATTTCTGTCCAATTACTTTCTTCTCTCTCTCTCCCTCTCTCTCTGTCTCAGAAGGAAATGTACTTCTCTACCATTTCCCTTTCTCCAATGATTTGAGACAGCTCTCTTCAAAGTAAGTCAGTCTAACAAAGAATGATTCTCTTAGTGTCGCTCCCCTTATTTGTTAAGCTGTACAGAGCATCTTGTGACCACTTTTAACCTTGTACAATTTTTTGACACAGGGCAGTTGCAACCTCATAGATTCCATTTGGAAATCCCTAAGGTTGGTTGATTGGTTTCTGAATGAGTAGTCTCTGCTGTATGCAGAATGCCAGATCAAGTTTCCAGGTCCCTAAGTTTGCATACTCCTCTGAACTGAAACAGCTTATGACAGTTGCCAAAGGCGTAGGTCTTTTGCCATTGCCAAAGGCTTAGACCTTTTCTCATCTTAGTTGCTTACATTTTGAGTTGTCTGTTAATGTTATCTAATGTTGAATTCGAGTTCTCCACAGCTGAAGTCCATTCCTCATTTTTAGCTTTCTGTGAGCTAGTTGTGGTATGTGTATATTTTTGTCTGTGAGTGTATAACTGTTTCTGTGTATGCGTGAGTCATTTTGATTAATTTCACACCTTTCATAGAGGGTTTTTTCACTTGAAGCCTGTAACGTCTAAATCTGGCTTTGTGTTGGAATTTCATTTTAGCATCCTTGACTGTTGCAATTTTTATTGAGTAGTTCATGTGAAAAGTTTTTTGTCCTGAAAAGTTCTGCTTACATAGTTACCTCAACTTAGATCCATTATAGGTGAAGTTCTACTGGAGGCCTCTGAGCAAAAAAAATTTTTTTTTTTTTTTTTTTTTATACATGTGCTGCTTTTGCCCTAGAGGCAAAGCATCAGTTGACCCTCCTTTGCCCTAGGGAGAGCTTGTAGGCCTATTACTAAGGCAAACCATCTTGGCTTTGCAGTCTCATTGTTGGTGTAGGAGGGGAGATCCACTTCTAGGCCTCTATCAAGCCTCATGCCTGTAAGGGGAATGGTGTCATTCCTGATTTGTCCTGGCTTTTATGTAGTGACTGTGTGATTCTTGCGGCAAACCTTCAGCAAATAGCTGCAAGATGAATATCCAGGACTAGTTTCAAGAGGAGAGTCCAACATGGACTGTTTTACTGATGCATCTGCATTTTTTTCCAAACCTATATTCTTGTCCCTGCAGCTCTTTTCTCAGGATACAGGTTTCAGTTTTTAGAAAAGCCAAAGTTCTCGGATATCCCACCAGTTAAATGGAGCAAAGACACCACTGTTACAAGATCATTTGTGGCTGTGTACCACAGAAAGAGTTAAAAAAAGGTACATATTTCTACCCTAGACTGTCCCTATTCACAAGAAAAGATGAGCCTTGGAGGCCCATTTTAGAGCTGTCAGAGTTGAACTGCTTTCAAAAAATGTACCAAAGTTCAAGATGCTAACCTTGCAAGCTTATCTGCCTTTCTGCTTTCCTCACACATTCATGGTCACTTTGTAATTTAAAGTGCTTAATTTCATATATCTGCAGCCAAGGAAAATGGGCATTTTGTGAAATTGGATGCAGGAAGTTTCCACTTCTAATTCAGTTCCATGTCCTTTGGTTTGTTTACATCACTCAAGGTGTTCAGAAAGTGCTTGGTTGCAATAATTGCCATATGCAGGTCCGTGGATATCCACATATATCTGTATTTGGATGACTACCTGATTTGGGCAGCAACATTAGAAGGGATCCAGAGGGCACTGTAGTTAACTATGGCCTGCTTCTAAAACCTAAGACTCTCCTTTGAACCTGTCAGAATTTACACCATCTACATTTGAGACAAGTCTTGTTTCTGGGAGTTCATGCAGACATTGTTTACCTGTCCATTTACTTCACATCTTTATCATAGGAAAGCCAGATTACTTCAACAATTTCTCTGGACTGGGTTGTGCAGCTTCCTCTGTTCTGATCATCCATCTGACATGACCACATGGAGATGCTTCAACAGTACCTCAGAAACAAAAGGTGCCATTATGCCCAGTGTTAGCAGCATCCCGTCACTGTTCTATCGTACATAATAAAACAGCTCATATGGTGGATACACCATGTGAACCTTAATGGGAAGTGGGTATCCTTTTCCAACTAGGCCTTATTGTTCACAGCAGATTCCGCACATACTGCCTACAGAGCCCAGTTGGGATCAGAGGGAGTCTGAGACAGAGGGCAAAGAAGAAAATTCGTTAATGTAAAGGAAATTATGGTAACTACAGTATACATCAAGTCATTTAAACCCTTTTAGAAATTAGGGATCTCTCACATGCTCACTAACAACATAATATATGATACATTAATAAACAGGGATACAATTTATTATTATGTACATTGACTATGGAGGCCTGGAATCTCATACAAGAGTCAGGAGTGACTCTCCAGGCCTTTAACTTCCCTTCTCATGAAAACTCCCTTGCAGACTAGCTGAACAGGAAGAAGGTGGGCCCTCACAAATGGATACTGGACATAAATGTCTTTCTGGATGTGATCCATGAGCAGATGTACTGAGTGGAAGGGAGAACCAAACCTGCCTAGGCCTAAAGACAACTATGAATAGTATTATTTCTCACTTCTGCTCAATATGTCAAGGACCGAACCTGTGCTGCTGCCTCATTGTGCTAATCTCTTCATCTGAAATGAGGGATCATTCATAGACATTAACCTGAGGATGATGTAGGCTAACAGGCTAGATGATTTAGCTCTCATTCCTTTCAGACATGTTTTTTTCTGAGGATGCTTATCACTTTTGGGTTGCCTGGGCTGTAGTCAAGGCCTTGTCTCTGCTGCTGTAGCAGGCACCTTGTTCATTTTCTTGAGAGAAGCTAGAAAAACAAATGCAACGAAATTTTACCTAGCTGGAAGAGATTCTCCCTGTGATGCCAAAGGGGAGGCATCAGGATCCAGCATATTTGTCAAGGTCCATGATCCTCAAATATCTGTCAGGCCTTTACAAACATCAGTGTTATTTACTGAGATGCTGTTTAACTTGCATGTATAAACAGAGATCCAGCTTTCAAATTAATGGCACAGTTATAGGGTTCTCCTTAACAAATAATTTCATACATCTGATTTCATATTACTATTGGTGATTTCCTTCTTGCTATACAAACTCTAAAGTGTAGGCATCACTTTACATTCAACTCTTGCACTTCTTTTGTGTGTAGACCTTGCTGTTTTCTGTAGTTACATTTTCCTGTTCTATGGTCTACCATCTTGCCTAAGTTCACTTATGCAAATTCCATTTAACAGTCCTTTGTGACTTCCTCCTAGATTAACCTTTTTGTATTGTGGTATTTGCTATACTTTTTTCCCCTCATTGCTAACTTTTTTTGTTTCTGTATTTCTTTCATGAGTGCGAGGACTTCAGCTACTGTGAATTCCTGTGGAGGCTCCCACTTCCTAGTGATAGTTTTTTTTTTTAGAGACTAGCCATACCAGGGAGGCCAACTCTGTCCTCACCTCATTACTTGGCTATACTTTTAGTTGACCGAACAAAACATTTTTTTCCTGTAGTACACCGGGGCACCACCAAGATCGTATTATCATATACTTGTAGATCCTGATGTAACCTTTCAAGTTTTGTAAAGGACCAAAAGCTGTGTCTCCATATTCCCACTGCTTCCTCTCCGTACCTTCAGCAATTTTTGTCCACTGGTGAGCATATTCACTTTAATCTCTCTCTAGACATTTCTAAGCAAAAATTTGAAATTTCCAAATGTGACTAGTTTTATACCTTGTTGAGGGTACTTATCTTATTTTATCTTGCATGCCTCTACAGCCAGGGCAGAATATGGCATTGTTGAGCAGTTAGTGCCTTTGCCATAGGTTCCTGTCGGGGCAAGAAGGAACCAAAGATGGCTTGGGAAGGACATCTCACTTATACCACAGACTTGCCGGCTTCCAGACTGGAAAGTGCCAACCAAGTTTAGTGGGAGAAGGGTGATAAGCTGTCATAATAGGACCAGTTTTCAGGCCTTCTGCGGCAGAAGTCCCGCATATTAAGACTACTTCAGGAATGAACATCTACAGTTGTGATAAGTTCCTAGAGCAGTTGTACTTTCTTCATTCATTCTGAGCAGACTGAACTCTAGTATTGAATGCCATTTCTCCTTATTATCAGGTTAGTGATGGACATTCTGGCTTACTAAAGAGAAATGTTACAGTGCTGATGATAAAAGTTTTGGTTGCTCTGTTGACCTGCCATACTGAAGCTTATTCCCACAAGGGCTTACTTTACTTTTCAGCAGCATTAGTCTTAAAAGTCTAATCCTACTTTTATTGTCAAGAGACTAATTATATTTGCTATGACTGAAGTGTTACTTTTCGGTTCTAGTCACTACGCTTGCTGTAGTTCCTTCTGTAGATAATTTTCCGTTGCAAGGGCATCATGGCAGTTACCCACAGACCTGCCTAACAGAATTATTCCCTATCTCATCAACACTGTTTCATTCCCATTACATTGACAATGTTCACACTGTTGTAGATATTATAATGTAATCCCACGTACAAAAAAATATTTTTTACTGGAAATATGTTTCCCCAAATGTTTAATGGATAGTTTGTACAAACTCCTGCACAATGTGTTCTGCTGATCACTGTCATTAGATGCCAGAGATGCATTTTTCATTACATTTAGTTCATATTTGGTTATGTGCATGTCCGTTTCACACGCATTAGCCTGAGTATTGCATTTTACAGATGAGCTGTAGCCCCTTGTTTGCAATTAGTTTCTTGGTAGTCCATCATTTCATACTATGTTATTATCCACACTGATTCATTAAACAGCTTCCAGTACCTTAAATAGCCTGTTAACACGTTTAGGATGCATTTCATTGTCTGTACCATTTCATTAACAGTATTCTTATGTCCAGTCTGTTATGACTTCTGAAGTCTGATCACTTGTGCTTTTTCATCATTGCTTAGAGCCGTGGCTGGAGTATTTATACAGATCTTGCACTTTGGCTGCTAATTAATGCTGCTGTTTTGGCAGGGCGCATTTTCTGGTTCTGGAATAATTCTTTCAGCCGTATCACTGATAAACTGTCAGTCTGGTTTATTCCTTACTTAATTATGGCTATATTACATCCCGTATAGCATCATTATTATGGAGGTTTACTTCCTTCAGCTGTCTCTCCATATTTATTATTCTTTTTATTCACATCCTAGGAGGATAGTGTGCACATTCTGTACCAGACTTGAAACAGCCCATCATTGCTTATTTCCACACAGCACAGTTCCCTAACTCTCTGCTTCCCTTTTTTTTCCCCTCTTTAGTTTCGTCCTATGACCATTGAACCTGTTTGTCTTGCTCTGTAAGTCTATTCATTCCTGGGGAGGTGAATAACCTACAATGCCCATCCATTCATTTAAGGGCAAGAGCTGAAGTGCAGAGGGGTGCTATTATCTGCTAAGAAAGTCTGCTTTGTATTTCTTATTTTAAAACCCAAACACTACTGTGGTTGTTCAGTAGCCATCCCTAGGATTCACCATGTAGTGGGGGTCCATAGGAATGTATCCTGCTTCAAAAAGTGACATAATCCCTTGTGACTGCCTTTCACCGTCAAAGCTAGCACTCCTGTATCTGTCAGGGACTCTTAAGATGGGACTGAGTGCCCTGCGTATGCTTCCAAATCTTACTCCTGTAGAAAGACAAGCCAGCTAAACCACTTCCCTTTTCTCCTGGACAGTTATAACAGTTGCCTGGATGGATAATTGGACCCAGATTGTGTAATAGTCATGGCTTTTTCAGAGCCAGCTTTTCCTAGCTTTCTTGAAAGACTCTGCACTAGCACACAGTTTTTGACACCCCCCAGTCAAATAAGGATTTTTTTTTCCATTGCATGAAACCTTATTGTCTCTGGGTACTTTTTTTGTATCCAGTCTAGGAATCATCAGGAACTGAGCTGGACTTTACTGACAGGAGGTTATTTGTTTAGGTCATTGTAATCTCTTGATCGGATGTTGTCCATTTTCATTAATTCCTCAACCATTGGTTTGGATCCGATCCGACTTGGCCATTACTGTACCTCGTGGCCAACTGAAACTCTCGAGCTTCTCCCTGTCCACAGTGCACCAGCCCCTAACATACCTCAGCTCTCGTTTGCCGCTTTCACGTATAGACGTGGTCAGGTTTGCTATCGAGCATATTTATATAAGTAGAATTTATTCTTAAAATTTTTTCTCCCAAAACTCTTATATATATTATATATAAAACCGGGAAGGTCCGACTGGACAGCACTGTCCATTTTCAGTGGAGGCCTGGGGAGGAAAAGTCCAGAGCAATTGCTAACATACTGTACATAAGATATTTACACATTCAGTTATAAAAATATAGCAGACAGGATCTAGGACTCTTGAACGATAGTGCTTTTAACAGAAACCAAAACGACCAAGCACACTTTTGCGAAAGTGCTTTTCCACCAAAAAGGCACTTTCGCAAAAGTCTGCAAAAAAAAACAAAACAAAAAAAAAACATTTAAAAAAAAAAAACAGTAAACACGTTTATGCAGGGGGCAAGCCCCCCCCACCCCCCTACTTTTATATTCTCACTCTGAGATCGCACTACAGTGGGGGAAAGGGAATATTCCCTTATCCCACCTGTACCGCGACCTCCGCAACAGCCATTCTGTCATAATTTTCATTCTTTTTGAGCTCACTTTAGCAAAAGTGCATTTTCGGTGAAAACGCACTTTCGCAAAAGTGTGCTCGGTCATTTTAGTTTTGGTTAAAAGGGCTTTCATTCAAGAGTC
The DNA here is from genome assembly GCF_019279795.1 of Protopterus annectens. Lineage (NCBI taxonomy): Eukaryota > Metazoa > Chordata > Ceratodontiformes > Protopteridae > Protopterus > Protopterus annectens. Next base: position 58,593,590 of record NC_056733.1, read on the forward strand.
CTAGATCCAGCAGACAATAACATATGATTGCATAAGATATTTACATAAGCATAATGGTTTAGACATGCAATTAAAGGTATAGCAGGTAGTAACATTTGATTGTTATTCATACAGTATGTTTAGTAGAGATAATCTTGAAGATGTACTGAA
>NC_056733.1:58598739-58638739 GCF_019279795.1 Protopterus annectens
CCGCAGAGGCTCAAACTACGGTAGCCTCACAGTTGGCAACCCTTCAGTCCATCTTTAACTCATCCATGAGGTTAATCCATCATGCAGCTGAGGGGGGGTTCCTCAAAGGCTGTGGGTTCAGACATCTCAATAAGGAGACATACCTGGATGTGCATGTGTGATTTTGTGGAGCCCTTCAAGTCTTCTTTCGTCAATGCTCCCTTTGATGGTTCTTTCTTGTTTGGCCTGAAAGTGAAGGACACACACTCCAGATGCGAGAAGGATGGAAAGACTCTCTCTACTATAGGAGTACATTTTTCATCCCCCAAAGGATCTTTTCGAGGAACCAAGGTGGGGAATGAAAGATGTGGTTCAAAAAATCTCAGGATCCTTTCCAAGCTCCACGTGGAGATGGTTCCCCAGAGGCAGAGGGGAGAATGCTAATGGAAGATGCCACTCTCATGGCAGAGGTGGTCTGCAAAACCAAGGGTCTAGAGATTCCTTCTCTGACAAACCTTACCAGCGCTCCTGAAAGGAGGCCCAGTTGTCCCTGTCTGGAGGCAACTGGTTTTTGACTGTCCCTGCACCAGAGAGCCTGGCTAGACATAACAAAAGATACTTGGGTGCAGAGGATTATTTTCAGAAGTTGTATAATACCGTTTTCCCTTCCATTCCCAACTCTACCAAAAATTCCTGACATTCCACTCAGTCAGAAGAAAGAAGCAGCAATTCAAATATAAAAGCTGCTAGAAGAAAGTGTTATCCAAGAGCTCCCACCAGATCAGATAGAATCTGGAACTTACTCAACATTCTTTTTAGTGGCAAAGAAAATTGAGACTGGAGACCAGTTTTGGATCTTGTCAACTTGAACAAGTCATTTCGACACTCAAAGTTTCAGATGGACATGTTGCAGTCTGTCCTGCTTTTTCTAGGCAAGGATGATTGAATGTGCTCGATAGACCTTGAAGATGCTTACTATCACATAAAAACGGGCAGGTGGCCCAGAACGTTCTTCCACTTCTGGCTGGGAGCTAGTCATTACCAGTTCAGAGCTCTGTCCTTTGATCTCACCACAGTCCCCAGGGTGTTCATCAAATGCAGTGGTGGCAGCTCACTTGAGACTGCAGGGATTCCACGTGTTTCCGTAATTAGACAACTGACTCATTACTGCTGTGACAAGGCATGTACTCATAATAGCAAAAAACCAAGTACTCCAAACTTGCTACCTTCTGGGATCACAATAAACAGCAATAAATCTCAGTTACGCCCATCACAGACACTGGAATTCATAGGAGCATATTTCAGTACAGTTTCTGCCCAACACCAAAATTTCAGCCTGATTTAATTTCTTAATCCTTGGTATCAATATCAGCAGCCATAGGTTCATAGGTAGGTACTAGGCTATCTGCACGAGGGCATTTAAAAGTCTAGCCAAAGTGTGTCAGCTTTCGCCACCCCATTGATTAATTAACTGGTCCTCTGTCGAGCAGAGCCAGTGAAGTGATCCCAGGGGTGTATTTTCTGTTACTCATCCACTCGTCAAGGTTTCTCTTGAAGAGTGTTAGTGAGGGGCTCTGGCTGATGTAATTTGGAATTTTGTTCCAAAGCATGGGGAGTCTCTGTGACAGGAATCTATCCCTCCAGCATGTTCTATTTATTGTTGTGGCGACGTTTAGCTCACTAGAGTGCGTGGCTCGTAGTGACTTGGATTTCTTTATGTGGAGCATGTCCATCAATTCTGAGTTGGACATGGCTTTGTAAGTCAGGCAGAGATCACCTCTGAGTAAGCGATATGTCACTGAGTACAGCCGGAGTTTTTTCAGTCGGGCTGCATAGGGCATATGTTTGAGGCCAGTAATCCTCTTGGTGAGGTACTTTTATGGTCTTTCAAGCTGTTGGAAGTGTCTTGTGAGGTACATCCCAAATGGGGCATTGTACTCGATGATGGGTGTAATGAGTGATGAGTAGAGGGGCACTATAACCTCTTTATTTCTAGATGTGAACCCTTTAGTAATTAGATGGGCCACATAGAAGAATTTCCTAACTACTTTGGCAATATGATTGTCAAAGGAGAGATTACTATCTACCTGGGTCCCCATATCTCTTACTACCTCTTCTGTATTAAGGGGGCTGCCAGCTATGTGGTAATTCATGGGTGTTTTCTTTTTCCCAAAAGGGATGACTATGCATTTTTTGGCATTTAGCTTGAGGCCATGACTTTGACACCAGGTGTCGGTCTCAGTAAGGCCCTTTTGGAGGATGTCGGTGTCAGCCGGACAGTCAGTTACGGCTCCCAGTTTGCAGTCATCAGCAAACTTGGTTAGCCATAGTCCTCCTGTGTTTGCCTGTACTTCTGAGAAGTATATGCTGAACAGTAGGGGGTCCCAGGACTGAGCCTTGTGGGACACCACTTTTGAATGGTTTAGAGTCGGACCTGGAGCCCACTATTCTTACCGTGTGAGTTCTGTCTGTAAGACAGTTGGCAACCCATCTTGTGACGTAGGGGTTTATGTTCAGGTTGGTGAGTTTTTCTGTAATACTTGAGTGGGGAATGGTGTCGAAAGCCTTGGTGAAGTCAAGGTAGGCTGTGTGAACCACCTTTCCCTCTTCTATGACCTGTCTCGAAGAAGTCAACCAGGTTTAGTAGGCATGATCTGCCCTTAACATAGCCGAACTGGGTCGGGTCAAGTGTTTGTAGGTTCCCAATGTCTTTATTAATGAGTTCCATGATGATGTGCTCCATAGCCTTGCAGACCAGGCTAGTCAGGCTTATGGGGCAATAGTTACCAGGGTCAGTTGTGGCCCCTCCTTTGTGGAGAGGAATAACTGTTGCTGTGCACCATTCTCTGGGCACGTAGCATGTGGAGAGGCTGAGGGTGAACAGCGTGTTTAGGTGGGGGGTTAGTTCATTCTGTAGTTCGTGCAAGATGCAGCCTGGGACACCATCTGGTCCTATTGATGTTGTGTTTTTGGCTTTTGAAAGGGCTGTTTTCACCTGCACGTCTCTGATTTTTGGGACACTACACTTTTCCGGTATTATTGTGGACCCTTTTGGAGTTGAGAGGGGGGTGAAGTTTGCACTGAATCTATCTGCCAGGATGTTGGCAATATCAGTAGGTTCAGTATATTTTGTGCTAATTTGCACAAGTTCAGTGCATATCTCCGAGTTGCCACTTAGATTCTTAACATTGCTAAAGTAGGCTGTGTGGTTATATTTTGAATTTTTGGCTGTTTTTCTTTCAAAGTTAGCCTTGGATGATTTCTTGAGGAACCTTAGTTTCTTACTGATACTGATCAGGGATGTCTTTCCTTCTTGGGATTTGCTTTTTTTTTTTAACTAGTTTCCTCCTCCTATTGTATAGCCTGTTTATTGCAGGGGTCCACCAAACTGGTTTCCTTCTCTTAGAGGAGTGAGTCTTGGTTTTGCTAGGGATCCATGCATCCTTGTAGGTGCTCATAGAGTGCATTTGTAAAGGTTTCTGCATCTTGGGCAGCATTATCCTTTAGCGTGGGGGCTATGAAACTTACCACCTCTGTTTTAAGTAAGGTGAAGTTTGCTTTAGAAACGATTTTTTACTGTGGTTTCATGTTTCCATAATTCATGTTCCCCTGGCAAGATATCATATGAGAATATTTCAGTAGATGCTAGCATCCCAGTGGTCAAGTCTTTATCAGAAGATGTTAGTTCAAGTAAAGATCACACAGACATGCAAGAAGTACCTCTGGTGGTGGATAAGGTCAGACCAGCACTTACAAGGCCATCCATTCATTCTCCTTCAACTCAAAGCCATAGTGACCATGGGCGCTTCCCAGATTGGGTGGGGAGGTACTTCGCCCATATAGGTCAGGTTGCACATAAATGTTCTGGAGTATGAGAGCAGTGCTTTTAGCATTGCAAGCTTTTCAGGATGCTCTACCTCTGGAAACAATTGTGATCCAAACAGATATTATTTCAGTAGTTTGGTACATCAACAAACAAGAAGGAACCAGGTCTTATCCCTTGTGTCAAGAAGCCTTCAGAGTGTGGCAACCGACAATCTCATCCAACCACTTTTTGATAGCAGTGCACATTCCGGGGAAGTCCAATGTTATAGCAGACAAATTGAGCAGGTCCATTCTTCTACATCACACATGGTCTCTAAACAAAAATAGTGACAGAGGTGATTTTCTGTCACTGGGGCCAGCTTTGCTGTCATCTTTTTGCTCTCCCCTAAACAACAGTTGTAGCAGCTTCTTCGGCCTGATCCTCCCCTGAAGGGGGAATCACCAAGGGACACTCTGCTCCACGATTGACTCTCTGATCTTATTTATGCTTATCTACTGATCTTATTTATGCTCATCTACCAACCCCATTGATTCCCAAATTCTTACGGAAAGATGCACAGTTGAAGAGCAAAGTCATCCTCATTGCACCTTACTGACCTTGGCAGGTTTGGTTCCCCTTCCTTTGGCCTCATCTAATTTACCCACTTTAGATTTTGGTTTTATTTCCAGACCTCATGTCTCACCCGACAGACATGGATCACCCGGATATATCAAACCTAAAGCTACCAGCATGGTTCCTCCACTTCCGTTATTAGCCAAGTTATGGTCTTCCTTGTCCGTCATATACTTTTGTGTTCCATAAAGCTTTCACTAGAAAAAATTACACAAGTAAGTGGAAAAGGCTTGTTTTTGGGCACATCAAAAATGTATTGATCCCTTTTCAGCCACTACACAAAGTGTATTAGAGTTTTGGCAGAAATTTTTAATAAAGGGGCTAGCTCCTCTGCTATCAAAATTAAATTGGCAGCTTTCTTTAACTTTCATGTAAGAGTTGACAGATCTTCCCTACCTTCCACTAAGATATGCAAGACTTTTCTAAGAGATACTATTGTACTTAGACCACCTTATAAAGATCCTTCTCCTCCATGGGATTTGAACCTTGTTCTCCAGGCCTTAATTCATTCCCCCTTTAAACCAGCTGGAAAATGTGATCTTAAATTTTTGACTTGGAAGACCTTTATTCCTAGTGGCTATTACCTCTGCTAGGAGAATTTTAAAATTCCAAGCATTATCCTCTAAACCTCCTTGCTTGTTTTTCCACAAGGATAGGGTGACATTAAGAACCAACCCTTCCTTCATTCCTAAGGTGGTGTCAGTATCAATCAGTCTGTTAACTTGTTTATTTTCTTCCTCAGATTTGAAAACAAAGATGAATACATGTTGCATTTGCTAAATGTAGCTGCATTTCTGCTTACACAGAACAAAAAACATTAGAAAATCTGGCCAATTATTTATATTCTTTGTAGATAACCAGCTGGGCAAGTCTGTCAAAGTGCTATTGCATTGCTGGATTATGGACTGCATAGCCTTTGTTTGTAATAAACCAGGCGTTCCATTACCAAAACATTCAAAAGCTTACTCTACAAGACTTCCAAGATGACTGCACATTGAGTAACAGCTTAACTCTAGCTCTCCCAGTGTGAAAACAGAAACTCAACAGAGAAGGCCAGTAGACTTTTATATTTATAGGTAAATTTGTTTATGGGTAAATTTTTGTAACTGGCTAGTAAGTGTACTGCCTGGATGCCAGGAAAAAAGAAATACAGAGCACATGGAAGAAAATCAGCAGCTGCAAAATGTGAGGAAGAAATGCTGACTGAGGAATGTTTTGCAGCTGTTCAGCAAAAAGCAGTGCAACTTCCAAACATGGCTTCCAGTCACCTCCAGGAAAAAATGCACACAGACCTGGTTAAAGTAAACAAAACACTAATGGAGTATATCAACACAAACAACAAAAGGCTGGAAAAAATGGAAAAAGCTTTAAACAGATATTCAGATGAGGTGATAAAGCTGCCAAAATCAAAGGCTGAAATGAAGAAAAGGCTGGCTGAATGAGACTGGTCAGGAAGACATATTTCTTGAAATAACAGAATTAGAGAACTGAGCATGTAGGGAAAACCTGAGATTTTCAGCTATACTAGAGAACCTGGAAGGAACAGACTGCATTAATTTCAAGAAAACACAAATAAGCAACTGGACTGGTATTTCAGAGCAGGAATTATTGAAAGTGTACATTGTGTGTTTGCTCCAAACCTGGGTATAAGAAAGAAAAGATGAAATTCTACCAGCAAAAGGAGTTCTGACAAAACTGTGGTGGAAGGACAAAATACTAAAAGTGGGAGACAGCAGAGTGTGCAGAATAATTTTGTACACCAGGCAGAAGAGGAGTACATTTATTCCAGTGTTCAGGGAATGTCTAGACACAGGTGTGAGCTTCAAACTGCTGTACCTAGCTGTCTTCAAGGTATTCTTCCCTGGAGGGACAAAATAATTTTTTGATTAAGTACACGCTGAGGAGAAAATAAAAAAAGTTTGTCCAACAAAAAGTGAGATGTGAAGCAAAAGTAAATTTTTCTTCTTTTTGCTCTGGTAAAGGCAACAGAGAGATTGTACCTTTGAAGCTTTTTCTACTGTTTCAGTGGAAAATGTTGGAGAGAATGAATAGAGCATGAGAGTGGACTAGAAGAATTGAGAGTATGTTCGAAATGAAGCACAAACAGGAATTTGGAGATGGATATGAACAGTCATAAAACCGGTAACTTAATATGGGTTGACAATGCAATAATTATATTTGTGAAATAGAACAAGAAAATCTAGAAACATGGGACTTGTGGGGAACTCTAGAGTGTATGCAGTACTTCATGTTATTAATGTTCGGAGGGGTGCTTTGGAGAGGGGCTTGGCTGTGAATAAAGAGGACATTTTTTCTTGTTAATACTATTTTTGTGGTGTATGGTTTTCTTTGCATGTTATAAAGTAAAGTTTTCTCAGTTATTTTTAGGTGTATTTGGGATTGTAAATGGATGCTGCTGTTCTTTTTTCCTTTCTTTCTACCTTCTCTCTCTCTTCTTCAGTTTTGAGAAATGTAGGCATTGCACTGTAGAAAAAGAGAAAAACATGGTTAAAAGAGCATGACAGGAGAGAAATTGATGTACTTTTTTCATTCTTGTGTAGGGGAATTACGGGATTAAGGACCTTGGATTAATGTGGTAACAAGTCTTGGGAGAGTGCAAATGGATGAAAAAGAATATTGAATGATGTGATGTTATGAGGGACTGCCATCTGTGCCAGGGAGATTAGGGCAGTACATGTGTACATATGCCATCATAGCTAGCTGGAGTTTTGTAAAGAATTTTATTTGACCATCACACTGATTTGTATAGATGCTTGAGTTAAAAATATATTTTGAAAGTTACTTTTGTTAAAATGCATCAACAGTTGGGCCTGCTGACAGAAAGAATGTATGCATGTATATTAGGTTGTATTGCTGTAACTGATCCAATTTGTATGTTTTATCAGAGAACCCTGGAAGGGTGGACATTTTGAAATTGTGTTATAGCTTTCAGATGCTGCCACATATTTTAGCAAAGCTCTTTGTGTGTATTGTACCAGAGGTGATGTCATCCTCTAACCAGCATCTGGTTTCTTTGGAACTCTCACAGCACCACTTTGGAACCTGACACACGGTATATCTCACACATCCACACAGGCAAAGAGAGAGATTGTCTGGCTTTTGCTGTGGTGAGACACTCAGCACACATCAGCTTGCCTTGCTTTATTAAGTAGTCGGGGAACAGTAATTGTTTAGTCAGTCAGGAACATTTAGCGAGAATAGTTTAGTCGTGTTTTCTGCATCTGTGAGAAACTGTCCATCTGTATTATTTTTTATATCTCTGTGGTTGAAACTTTATTGTATTCAGTTTTCTCCTGTTTTCCTTTTTATTTATCATTAATTATTTTAATACCTTTCATTGTGGCTGATCCTTTAGGGAATACTTTTAACATCTTGAGAGCACTTATGCTTGTTTTAGTGATACTCTGGCCTCTCCTAAAAGCCTTGCTGCTTTGGTCACACTCTACCAATTGTGTTAGTATTAATTTTGCACAGTATAATTGGGTACCATTTGCAAAAGCCGTAGGGTAGCTGACTGGTGCCAGAGTCTGGGCAGAAAGGGGCACAACTAGTAAATATTTGCCAGCTTTTCCTAGGTGTGTGTATGTGTGTGTCTGTGTGTCAGTGTGTCAGCTACTGGGAACAGGGACACAGAGCTCCAAAGTGGTCTGTGTGGGTTTTTTTGTGAGCTTGGAGATAAAGTCCATGCCTATGTCTGAATTGATGGTTCAGGTGTGATCTTCAGGGAAATTGTGCTTAGTGCAGTGAGCTGCATCTGAAATACTGTATGAATCCATCTTTACTCTTGGTGACCATCTTTCACCGGAGTCCATGGTGATGATAGAGCCTCCTTGATTGCTGGCCTGGAGTAGGGACCCGTCACAAATATTATGAGTTTTTTTCCTAGCAAATGAATGCATGCTTAGTAGCAATTCTGTCTGTATCTAGCCCTCATGTCTCCATGGAGACAATCTAATAGAGAAATTGGTTACAGTGTGGTGGAGAGTGATTGGCTGGGGGAAAAAAAGAAGAGAGAAACTGGCTAGGAGATAATGTTCTCTGAAAGCATTCATAGGTTTTCCCAGCTGGGAGCGCTGTAAAGTAAAGATAAAACCAGTTAGCACTTAGTAGAAGCACAGGCTGCACCATGTGTCTTAGCATGTATGCACTTTGTTTTAGGTTAACTCAAGTATGTGAGTGTGGCTGTCAGTTTGGGACATTTGTTCCTATTAGGAGGGTGAAACTTCAATATGCATAGTTTTGTGTATTACCATTAAATTAATAGGTTTTAGGGAGTTTTTTTTTGTGGGCTTTCAATAAAACAAAAAAGTTTTGTAAAATGTGACATAAAAATGTATATGACAAGAAACCGCTATATAAAAGTTCAGCCTACCAAACAGTGTGTGCATGTAACACAAAAGCAGGAGCTAGATATTTAACATAAAATATGGGAATAACAACTTTTTAATAAAGTGACGCTTTCTGTAATGTCTTTAAATGTCAATGATCTTACAGATACAAAAAAGAAAGAATGGTAAATTATATTAAAAATGTAGTGTGCAATTAGCTGGGTTACCGGAGACGCACTTGGAAAGAACTGAACATGTGAATGCAATAAAGAAAGTTTTTCAGGATGGTTATTCAGCAGAATATCTGGGACAAAGGAAAATATGAGTACGTTCATTAGTTGCAAGAGGAGCTCCAATAGTGATAGAAGAGGATATAAAATATAATAATTGCAGATTTGTAGCGCTAAAGGGCTACTGGCAAGGGAGGAGGATTACACAGGCATGTATTTAGATTCCACCTAAAACTGCTATAATAGAGCTTAAGAAAATTCTGAGATAATTAATCTGTTTTCAGCAATGAATATTACTTATTTGTGGGGACTGGAATTTGATTTGCAGCAGTGAAGATGTGTTGGGGGGGGGGGGTTCCAGGAGGGAAAATATATCAAAGGAGAGTAGATTTTTGAAGACATTTATGAAAATATTTGGCATGGAAGATGTGAATTCAGTAAAGCTCCTCCAAAGCAAACTTTGAGACCAAACTGGCCATATTTACTAAAGACAATAATAAGGCCTTCTTCACATATGTCCCAAATCTCAAAGGAAGCACCCAGATCTGCTCAGAACTGGTGGTCAAGGACACTACATACACAAACACCATAGATATAGCCAAACCTGCTGGCAGACAGGTTCAGTGAAAACTTCACCCCTCTGTCCCCCCCATCAGTAAATCTGGACATCCCCATCACCCCTCCCCTTATCTCTAGGGAGCAAGGCATCACTGCCCTCTCAAAGGCAAAAAATACAGCCTCCACAGGACCCGATAACATCCCGCACTGCATCCTACATGAACTTTGGCAGGAACCTGCAGTACCATTAGGCATACCTCTCTACTGTATATTTTTGCAGAATGTCCAGATTTTTGACTCATATTTGTGGTCTGTTACTCATAAAAATTATGTTTTTTTGACAAATCACTGGAATAATATAAGGATTAAAGTAATGACATGCATTTGAGTTTCAGGCTTCATATCTTCCACAAAATGCATGCTAACACAAATCCTGTTATCCTAGCAACTTTCTAAGTTTAAAAGAGCAATATTTAAAATGTGTCCCTCTTTTTACACCTTTGTCCCCCTATTATGTCAGGCTTTGGCCAGATTTCTTGTGCTAAGAGGTTGAGAGGTATGCCATTAGGCACCCTGTTCAACCAAAGCCTGAGTACTGGCTTCATCCACTTGAGTGGAGGACAGCCACTGTCATCCCTTTGTAGAAAGGTGGAGTGTCCACCAATCCAGGAAATTATAGACACATCAGCCTAACTAGCCTGATCTGCAAGGTCATGGAAAGGATTAACAAGGACATTAGCAACCTCCAAACACTCTATCTCACACAGTTTGGTTTCGTCAAGCGGTGGTTATGCCTGTTAAATATGGTAGACCTCTTTGAGACAGACACCAAAGCCATGGACGAGGGGAAGATGGTGCACACTGCCTGCCTTGATCTGGCCAAAGCCTTCAGTACTGATCCCCACTCGGGTATAATAGATAGACTCTGTCAAACAGGCATCAATCCATATGTTACTACATGGGTAGCAAACTGGCTCACTGATAGAACCCACCTAGTCAAAATAGAGGAAGTCACCTCAAGCAGTAGACCCGTAACGAGCGGTGTACTAAAGGGATCGGTCTTGGGGCCGCTGTTGTTTGGGATATACTTTTCTGGGGTGCAAGCCAAGACCAGTGGGCTGTGACTGACCATGTTTGCAGATGACTGCAAGCTGGGTGCTGTCATCAATTCTCCTAGTGATGTGAGCATACTCCAAGAGGGTCTCACCCAAACAAATGACTGATGCCAGAAACATGGCCTCAAACTGAATGACAAAAAATGCATCATTATCCCTTTTTGGGGAGAGTGACGTCCCCACAAACCCACAAATTATCCCATTAATAACAAGGTCCTAAGCACACAATTATTCAGTCTCATACAGAATCGTCGGAGGTGACCTCTGTCTGGGATACAAAGCAATCTCAGACCCTGCCTTGATGGGACTGCTGCATGTCCGCAAGTCAAGTTCTACTTGAGTAACCTGCACATGTGACCTCAACCTGATCTGTGACATCGATAGGACTTATTAGTTGGACAGATTTGTGTTCCAGAGACTCCTCCTTCTATGGAATAGACTCCTTCTCCACATCAAGCAGAGTAACTCATTAACCCTTTTTAAGCGCATCCTGGATAACTGGATGGGGAACAGAAAATACACCACTGGGATTCCACCTGAATAACTGCTGGGCAGGGGCATTGGGTGCTGACTTCTCAGAACATGGACTAAATTCTTGTCTTGGCTAGGCTTGTAAGGGCCTCAGGGCCAATAGCCTAGCAAGTTCCTATGATCCTGTAATAGGAGTTCGGATTGAATCTTGCATATTATTCCCCAAGATATAAAAACTGGGCTAGGCTAAACAGAATTTACATTTTAAGAATGTGTGCATTTAATTGTATGCCTTGGTACACATCTGATAACTATTTCAGATTATGCACCAATAATAACTACAATAAAAACACAGGGTAATGAAATAAAAATGAAACACTGGTGCTTTCCCTCCTGTCTGATGAAAATAGAGGAATTTAAGGAATGTGTAGTGGAGATTACTCAGAAGCTATTTGAGAGGATAGAAATTACTTCTGAAAATATGGCTAGGGAGTGGGATAAAATTAAGGTTGAGTTTAAAAATAGGGTGGAAATAAAAGCAAAAGTGTTATGGTTAAGAAGTAAAAAATATATATATTTAGAGGGACTGACATATGATTAAGTATTGCAAAATAAAGGAACCCCATAGAACAAGAGGAGCAACTATAGTTTATAGAGACTGACAAATGTTAAAGTATTGCAGACTGGGAGGAATCTCACAAAACAAGAAGAGGATCAACTGCAGAATGCTAGGCAGAAAATAAAGGATTACCTTGACAATATACACAAGTTTAGAAAGATTGCTATTAAGCAACTGTTTTTAGATAGTAGCACTAGACCACAAAAATTTATAGCACAACAACTCAGGCAACAGAAAGTAGAAAGGGCTGTCGCCAAGATTAGAGAACCTCTAACAAGGAAGGTAGAAAGAGATCCTGTAGAGGCATTAGAAATATTTCGGAAATTCTTTGTAAGTCTGTATAAAGCAGAGAAATATGGAAGTCAAGAAAAGATACAAATGGAAATGTTTATGGAAAAATTAAATATGGCAAGGTTAGAGGTAGATGAGTCTCCATTACTAACGGTTAGGATAGGAGGAGATGAGATACAAATTGTGATGTATAATCAATCTACAGGAAAGTCCCCAGGAATAGATGGTATGCTTGTGGAAGTTTGAAAGCTTAGGAGGGAAAAACTGATAACAGTATTTTAAGAGGAGAAATACCAGCATCCTGGAAGAAAGCAGTGGTAGCTGTAATACCTAAACAGGGTAAAGATCCATCAGATCCATACAGGCCCATTTCAATACTAAACCATGATTATAAAGTGTTCATGTCTATAATGGCTAAAAGAATGGCAAAAATGATGCCAAACTTGATAGATATGGATCAGTGTGGTTTTGTGGAGGGGAGGCTAACATTTGACAGCATTAACAGAACATTGATTATCCAGAGGGAAGCAGAATGCAAGAAAATACCATTGTTGTCCGTGGGTCTTGATGCAGAGAAAGCATTAGACAGAGTTAGATGGGAGTTCATGAGGATGCCAATGGAAGCATTTGTATTTCTTGAAAAAATTATAAGGTCGATTAGAAGGAAATATGAGGGATTGGAGATGAAAGTTAAAGTGGGTGGGGTCTTCTCTGATAATTTCTGCTTGAGCAGAGGAATCAGGCAGGATTATCCTCTTTCCCCTTTGTTATTTGTATTGTATTTAGAACCATTGGCAAAGAAAATAATGGACTCAAAAGTCATGGATATAATTGGTGTGGTAGTCAAGAAAAGCTGGCTCCATTTGCAGATTATATCATTTTATACCTGACAAAACCAGAAAGAGACATTACAGTGTTGTGGAACATTTTTGAGACAGTTTCATATCTTTTCAGGATACAAAATTATTGAAGCTAAATCAAAGGCAGTTAGCAGTAAATTATGTACCCACATATGAAATTGTTCAGCAATGTCTGTATTTATGGAGACATGATAAAATGAAGTATTTAGGAATATAGATTAAAAATAATTCTGTGGCAGCTAAGGATATTTGGGAATATGCTAAATAAAAGATAATACAAAAACAAACTAAGAAAATGTAAGCTTTATTATATGGATATGGATAGTAAGATACAAGCAGTTAAAATGTTTAGTCCCATTAGTGTTGTACACAGCTCAGGCATATTTATATCAACCAGAGAAGTTGTGGATAGTAATTAGTAAATAGCTGAACAACTTTATCTGGGAGGGGAAGGCAGCAAGATTCAAGTGGGATAAACTGATTCTTCCAGTAGAACAGGACAGATTGGGATTACCCTATCTGAAGGGGTATTTCAGAGCTACACAGATAATGCTGCTATACATTGCACAAGCTGAAAACTATAATTCAAAGTGGAAAGGAACAATGATGAAAAGGGTGAAACTCAAGAAACAAGTAGAGACTGGAATTTTGGATGCAGGCCTTTAAGGAGAATAACAATAATCATAGAGAATACTATATTGTTATTCTCCTTAAAGGCCTGCATTCAAAATTCCAGTCTCTACTTGTTTCTAGATAATCATAGAGAATACTATATTAACTGCGGTGGTGGTACTGCGGTAGCGTTGTCGCCTCACAGTAAGACAGTGTCCTGTTCGAGTCTCAGCTAGAGCGTCTTCTGTTAGAGCGTTTTCTGTGTTGAGACATGCGTGAATGGGCGTACCTTTCGGTGAAGGCTGTGCATAAGGTTAGGCAACTCGGCACGTAAAAATCTACTGCCAATCATTAGCGGACTGGAGTTCCGCTGTGGCGACCCCTAACCGGGAAAAGCCGAAAGACACAACATAGAGAATACTGTATTATAAAGTAGCAGAAAGTATTCTAAGAGCTAAGCCAACAAAGGAATGGAGAAAGGAGATTCTGCCGATAGGGATGGCTGCAATTAGGGATATAGAAAATAGACAAAAAAGGGATGGAATTTATTGGAGAAAACTAGCAAAGGAACCAAGTATTGGGAGCAAATAACAAGAGAGAAAAAGATGATAGAATGGGAAACCGCCAGGAATTTATTTGGACTGCAGGTTAGAGATGGTCTTCCCGAAAAAGGATTGATATCAGAGTATAGGCAAAGAGAAAGAAACGGAGGGTTCTAAACGAAAGACCAGCACTGGTTAAGTTTTTAGTAGAATGTAAAACAGAAGCTGCTATTAAAAGAGGAATAATTAGTAGAGCATACAAAATATTGCATGATAACTATAAGAATCAATCAGAGGAGCTTAGTAAGGATTGGGAAAAGAGACAGGATAAGCAATTCACAAAGCAACAATGGGAGGATATATTTATGTCTCCCAAATATGCAACAAAATCAAGAAGGTGTAGGATTTTTTCTTGGAAATGTTTACATGGCCATTTTTTTACCCCAAGTAGACTTCAGAGAATTTTTCCTCAAGTAGACATCAAATGTTGGAGGTGTGACAGGGCAGAAAGAGGTAATTGGGAGCATATTTTGTGGGAGTGCAGTAAGTTGGAGGACTTTAAGAATTCCCTGAGGGATGCACTGTTGGAGATGCTGGGTGGGCAGATTGGTGTGACAAGGGAGATTATTTTCTGAGCTATGATACAGAATCAGAATTGCATAGATATTGTAAGGCCTTCCTTTGTCTAATTAAGGTGGCTGCCAAAAAAGCAGTTATTAAAAAATGAAAATCAAATTCCAAATAAACTATACTAGAAGTAGTGAATATAGTAATAGAGATAAAATAACTGTAATTGAGATCTTTAGAAAAGGGTAGGAGCAAACTACATAGGAAAAAATGGGAATTGTGAGAACAATGCATACAGGAGAGGAATGAGGTTTAGAAGAAGGTAGGAATTAAATGAGCTATGTAATGTCTGACTGAAAATGATTGGGTAGATTATAAGTGATGTATAATGTTTGCAGCTGGGAGTGTGTCGGTATGGATGTTCTTCATGTTTCACTATTGCAGTCATTACATTTGGGTAATCTGCTGGCAGGTTGCCCTCAGTCGGCCTGAATTCCAAAGTCTTAGGTCCTGTGTCAGTTGCTGTCTTCTCTTCCATGATGTCAGGTCGTCAGGGGTATAAAACATGCATCTGACGCCATTTTCTTCAGTCTTTTTGGCCGCGTGGTGCCCAAAGCAGAAGCATTTCGCAAGTGCCGGTCGGCCGACTACTGAAATATTCAAGTTTGAGTTTCAGAACCGAAGTCTTCACTAAAGCTAAGTACCCTGTTGGGGAAACTTTTTTCTTGTTTTTCTGATGTCAGAAAAAGTTAATAATTGTATTACTTGTGGGAAGCAAATACCTCATAAGGATTTCCATTTATACTGTATTCCTTGCCTAGGCCCTGATCACAACGTGCCTGGCTGTCGATTTTGTGCTAGATTTAACCAACGCACTATTAAGCGTCGGTATATTTTTGCATCTATGTATTTTGGAAACAGATTTAACTACCCAGAAATGTCGTCGGATAGCAATCCGACTACTGGAATACATAAAAAACGCAAAGAAAAGGACAGAGAAAGGCAGTCAAGATCCAAAACCAACGAAGAAGCTCCTAAGCCAGTCTCCGGTTCGCCGGTACTCAGTGAGGTGCTTTCGCAGCCCCTGATACCCGCTACCTTCGAGTCGCAGGCCTCTACCGACACCCATGTGGAGTCCGGCATGCCGCAAGATATTCAAGGTAGTGGACCGACGGATGTATCTCCCTCGGATGGGTCCGGAGCCGCTGAGCAGGCACCGGCTTCTGAGGGTGTATTCAGACCTCAACAGTTCTATATCAAACCGACGAAAGCTGCAAAACCTAGGCAAAGACACCTTCTAAAACTAAAAAAACAATATCTGAGCCTAAAAACAGATGATCAAAATGGCTGAAGACATTATTACCTTGATCAGGGGTACCCATCCCCCTCCAGATAAGACGCCTAGGCAAGACACTGACTGAATCTTCAAATCAGGTTTCTATTTTTCTGATTCCTCTTCTGATCAGGAATTGTCTTTACCTCCCTATGAGGATTCTGATGCTGAGGAGTCTATTCCATCTGCATCTCCTCCTGAGGATTATTCATTTGGAGAAACCTTGCATACTTTGAGGGAGCATTTTCACTGGGAGAGTCAAGACTTCTCAGAATCAAAAAAGAGGCTCAGGGATTTCCTTCTTCTCCCTCAGCACAAGCCTTTAGCCATTCCCCCTGTTTTAGACATTGTGGCTGATGTGTTTTCGGAGTCAAGCCTGACCCCTGACTCCTTACCTCCAGCTCCCAGTAAGCCTGACAGGTATTACAGGGTCCCTGACTCTCATAAATTTTTATTTAGAAACCCTGCTGCTGATCCTGAAACTATTTCACAGGGTCCAAAGGGAGTTAAGGCCTCAACAGCAAAAAAACCTACCCCCTCCGACAGAGGTTCCAGGGCACTGGACAGATGGGCAAAAAAGGTTTATACATCTGCAACCTTGGTTATCAGGGCCTTAAACTGTCAATTTCATATGCTTAAGTACAGGGCCGGCCTTAGCTCAACTGGTGCCCTAGGCGAAGTAGTACTCTGGTGCCCCTTAAGCCCCACCCATACCATGCTCATGAAACACCCCTATAAGCCACACCCACAGGTCGGTCACTCCCCAGGAAAGCCACTCCAGCCATTTCCTTCATTTAAATGTATATGAAGAAAAGATACCTTGTGATGCAGTTAAACTGAAAGTGAAGGAAGTGGAATTTTCCTTTAATAAACCTGCTTTATCAGTTGCCCCTTCACATATATTTTAGTATAAAAGTCACGTCCTCAGAAAATTGAAGCTCACATGCCTTATTTCAAAGAGTTGCTTAAGTTTATTTTAATTTACTTTGGGGTAGGCGAGTGAACCTTACAGCTCAGTGAAAGTAGAATAGCAACCTCCCTCCTCCATGTGTACAGTAGCTTAAGCTTGAATAGCACAAACACAGATAGACATTTGCTAAACAATACAGTCTCACAATGAAAACAGACTTGGCATGAGCAATAAACTTCTCTGCCATTGAAACGGCATGAAAATCCACATTCATAAAAAATGCATCTGGCCAGTGGAGGCTTAAGTTTACCTTTGGGCTATTTTCAAAACAGCTTCCTTGCGCACATTTTTAGGACCATGCATACATGTATGTGTTCTTTGATTCACCTTCCTGATTGTATTAAATTACATTCCTTGTATAATAAAGCACCCCTTGTTTGTGTGTTTTTTAAATTTGTAGTTTTGAACATTTTTCCAGTAAGCAATAAAACAAAATGCATGACCCAGTAATGACAAACCTGCCCATTTCAAAACATTTTAACCATAAAGAGGGGATGGGAGTGTGGCCTCATGGTTATGGTGTATGCCTTACAAACACAAGGTGCAGGGTTTTGAGTCTTACAAGGGATAATTGGCTAGGCTTAAAATGGCTCACAAGGGTAGTTAGCTTAGTACTAATCTATGAACCTATAAAAGGCCACTCAAAGTTATGTCATTACAATCCACAAGTCAATAAGCACAATCTCTGCAGAAGTAAAGTTCATCCAAATAATTCTACATTAAAGAGATTTTTTTTAATAATGAACAGTCTGTTACTGGCAAACAATTTTACATTTCAGTGTTTCATCTACCAATTCACTGCCTGCTGCCCTTGAAGAATTACTTTCCTACGTTACACAAAAAAAAATGGTAAGCTGGTAAAATTGCAATAGGGAATAACTGAGAAACTGACAAGTTCCTAGTTACTAGGCATCTTATACAAAAGAGGACACTCTCAGGAATGCAAAACCCATATCCCCCCTTAAAATGCACCAAATTAGCAAGCAGTGTATTACATACATGCCTCCATACCTCTCAATCTCTTAGTACACGAACGCTGTAAAAAGCCTGAAACAGTATGGGGTGGGGTGGCAAAAGAGGGACAGATTATAAATATTGCTCTTGTAGACTTAGAAAGTTGCAGGGTAGCTGAAATCATCCAGTATTAGGGTGAGACAATTTTGTGAAGAAATAAGATGGCAGATAGGACTGGGTCTTTCATGGCTTAAAAAAGTGAGACACAGGTCAAGTCAGTGCAGCTGGTAGACTGTTGAGTATAAGGAATGTCATGCTCATCAAACCAGATAGTTGAAGGATTTAAAGCCTTTCACTTTCTTGGATAGAAATCTTTGGAGTCTTTCCAGTTGAGCAGTATGCTTGCTTTTGTACAATTCAAATGGATAATTATATTTGATGATGGGTCTGATAAGGAAAGACTACAGTGGTAGGGTGATGCCGTTGGATCTTGACGATATTCTCTTGGAAAGGAACTTGGTCAGACAGAAGGATTTCCTGACTGTGGTAGAAACATGATGGCTGAATGAGAGAGACAGAGTTGTCCACATAAATGGCCAGGTTTCTTGTGAATTCATCTGTCTGAAGAGAAGTATCATTTATGAGGTGGGGGCAGCTTGGGGCAACTTGGACTTTCTCTGTTTGTCAGTCATCATCCTTGCTTGCATAACTCCTGATGCTCATGATCATATGAGTTTTAAAAGTTCTAACAGGAAATAAGCAGGCTTGCATTAGGTCAAGCTAACATAGAACATAGGAAATGTTGCATTGTAGACCTGTATGGGCATTTCAAGATCACTTGTGTCATGCTTTTTTCTAGGAGATGATACTGGATTAAGGATAAAGTAATTGCAGGCAGCATTTCCTAAATGTCTGATCTGGTAAGTTGAGCAATGGATGTGCCAACCAGGTGGAGTCACAAATTAGAGTAATCAGACAGAGGTCAAATTAGGATACAGGTTCCACAACCAGGTTCAATGCAACCAATCCACACTGGAACACCAAGTCCAAGGAATGTCCTTTTACATGAGCGACACAAGCAACTATCTGAATCAAGCCAAGCCCTCCATCTTATGATGGAACTTTGTGGTGAGCTGGTGGTTTCCATCACTGATCCAAAATTTAAAGCTGTCCAAAACTAACCATTTATGCTACTTGAAAGAAGTCTGATGAGGAAACTGGTGAAGTTTTGTGAGCTAAATCCATATTACTCAGAGAACAATAGACCATGTATTAACCTGCAGTTTATTTCTGCCGTACATATACACTCAATGAACCGGTGACCTCATTTGTTATCTACATCATTTCAAATCCAGTTCAAAAACTGCTGACATAACCATTGCTTATATATATATTTTTTTTTCGTCTTTGGTCTTGGACAGCAGAGAAACCCAGAGGGATAGTAGTTGCTAGGTTAGTCTATTAGTTATCAAGTCACTTATCTGTTATGAAGTAAAGCTAACCCTGCATCCCCAGTCCGTCAAAAACCACAGCTGAATGCTGCATGCTGACCTGGCATTCATCAACAGAGTTCAAGGTTACCTTCCTGACTCATGTAACTAAGGCTACTGCTGCTGCAGTTGTGGTCATTTGAGCATCTACAGTACTGTTTAAGGTTAACATGTACACCTGTACTGTTTGGTGGCAATGGGTTCAGCAATTATTACAGTCGGTTAAAAAAATCCTGATTTAATTCGGACTTATCCACACACTGTGCTAAACCTTTCTAAACTCTGGTGGTAATTCGTGATGTTGTTAGAAGACGTGCTGAATGCTGATTACACTTTGGTTTTGTACTCAGAGACTGGAACGCAGCAACTCTTCCTCGTATATGTTTTTATTTTCAAGAAGCATGTCCCTGCATCTTAACTGGCTGCATGGTAACCCACTGCACAGACAATAATAGTATAGTGTTTGCGAGCAGTAGTTACGAGTGTTGACTTATGACTCATCACACAGCAGAACTCCGGTCCGTAAACTGCGCCCTGTTTATGTGGGGGAGGGCGCAACTATTGCTAGCCTCTCGGTGGTGAAATTAAAAAAAAAAATGTTGTTTTTCGGCTTTTCCCGATTAGTGGTCGTCACACAGCAGAACTCCGGTCCGTAAATTGCGCCCTTTTGAGGCCGGGGAGGGTGCAATTGCTAGCCTCTATGGGCGGCGGTGAAATTTAAAAAAAAATAAATGTTGTAGTTGTCTCTACGGCTTTTCCCGGTTAGGGGGTCATCACAACAGAACTCCAGTCCGAATTGCGCCCTTTTGAGGCCGGCCTGTACAGCGCCCTAGGCAGTCGCCTAGTTCGCCTATGCCTAAAGCCGGCCATGCTTAAGTACCAACAACATGTTATGGGATTGCTGAAACAGAAGATGATGTTGATTTCAGAATTTGCAGAAAATAAGGAATTGCAGGAATTATTGCATGCAGCTGAACAAGTTGGAAAGCATACTTTGCAATATGGTTTTGATTCTTTAGAGGCCTCCTGCAGGGCTGCATTTACTGGATCTGTGATTAGGAGACATGCCTGGTTAAAGGAACAAAATTTGCCTGATCATGTTAAAGCTAAATTGCTAGATGCATTTTTACAGCATGATTCTCTGTTTGGTATTAAGGCAGAAGAGATTTTAAAGAAAATGGAAGACAAAGCTAAGTCTATGCAAACTGCTAAAGATTTCTTACAAGTGCAGCCACCTAAATTCAGTAGACACTGGCCTACAAAAAACTGGTCCTTTTCTGTGTCAGACAGAGCTCAAAGGGGCAAATCCAAACGCCCTAAGGGTTCCAGGTACCAGACTAAAGACTCATACAGGTCAAAGCAATGGGGCGCATCCACCTCCAAATCTAGAGGAGATGAAGCGCAAACCTACAGAAAGCAATCCCAATGACTTCCCTCTGCCTACACCAAACACTTATTTTTGGCAGCACCCATAGGGGGAAAATTAGCACTTTTTGCTCAAAATTGGCAGTTAATAACCCAGGACAAGTGGGTACTAAACTTCATATCACAGGGATACAGATTCCATTTCCACACTCTGCCAATGACAAATGGTTGGCCAGATCTGCCAAAAAACCAATGGGCAGAGGCACAGAAACAGGTTATGTCCCTCATGGATATGGGGGCCATAAAGACAGTACCAGAACAGGAAAAAGGACAAGGTTTTTACTCGACTGTTTTTGGTACCCAGAAAGGACAAGGCCTGGCGGCCAATACTGGATTTATCGATTTTGAACACATACCTGGACATTCCAAAATTCAAAATGCTCACCTTGCAACAGCTTCTGCCCATGCTGGGCAAGAATGCTTGGCTGGTGACGTTAGACCTAAAAGAGGCATACCTGCATGTCCCAATAAGACAGTCGTGCAGAAGATACCTCAAATTCAAGGCTGGCTTAATGCTTTACCAATTCTCTGCACTACCCTTTGGCTTATCTACTGCGCCCAGGGTCTTTACAAAGTGCCTGGCACCAGTAATTGCATTTTGCAGACAAAGAAGTATTCAAATATATCATTACTTGGACTGTCTCATTCAAGCAGAGAACAAGGACACTGTTCTAAGACACCTGGTGTTTGTGAAAAGGCTTCTAACATGCCTAGGGTACACAATAAACGAAAAGAAATCACAACTGGTACCCTCTCAAAATATAACATTCCTGGGTGCAAGCTTGAATACAATTGCCCAGATGGCTTACCTCATGCCAGACAAACAAAGGTAACTGACTACTTGCTTCAAACTGATGGCAACAAAAACCCAATCTTCTGCAAGACAAATTCTGCAGGCCTTGGGCTTCATGGTATCCCACATCCTACTAATTCCATATGCAAGACTGCATGTGAGGAAACTTCAATGGTACCTAAAAAGTTTATGGAGTCAACATTTACACAGTCTGGAAACAATAATTCCTCTCATCCCCTGCCCGCAACAGGAGTTTCTATGGTGGGCAAAGGCCTGTCACCAAAACATGGGATGGCCCTTCACTCTACCCCCTGCCAGCCATACCTTAACAACAGACGCATCAGATTATGCCTGGGGGGCCCACATGGCAGGAAGATACATTCAGGGCATATGGGCACCAAATCAAATGCATCTACATGTCAACCAGAAAGAGATGCCAGCTGTTCAAAATGCTCTAACAGCCTTCAAGGACTTACTTCATCCAGGACAATTACTGATAAAGACGGACAACACCACAATCATGTGGTATATAAACAAGCAAGGGGCACTCACTCATACCCACTTTGCAGATTAGCCATGGCACTGTGGGACACAGCTTTGACCTATCAAATAGATCTTCAAGCTCAATTCCTGCCAGGAAAACAAAACACTCTAGCAGACAATTTAAGCAGAAACCTTATGGATCCGCACGAGTGGAAACTAAATCCACAAGTCTTCAGCATGATAGCAGAGAAATGGGGGAGCCCAGACCTAGACCTATTTGCCACTCCTCAAAATTATCAACTGAAAAGATTCTGCACAAGGACTTATCACAGACAAGCATGGAAAGTGGACGCCCTATCCGTCAGTTGGAAAAACCTATCAGTTTACGCCTTTCCTCCTCTGCCTCTTCTACCCAAGGTCCTCCTAAAAGTCAGACAAGAGAAGCCAAAGATGATATTAATTGCCCCGGACTGACCTCGCCAATACTGTTACCCAATCCTAAGGAACTTGTCTCAATACCCAGCTTGGACCTTGTCTCAAAAACCACAACTACTGTCCCAGCAAAACAATCAGATCCTGCACAATCAACTACAGACTCTGAACCTGACAGCATGGCTAATCCTGTAATCATACAGACGACACCTCTCAGTAAAGTTGTGATGTATGTCATTTTGGAAGCCAGAAGGCCTGGTACTAGAAAATCTTATGCTGACAAATGGATGACAAAGGCCTATCTTTCTCATCAATCAAAATCCATGCCTCTGCCATTTCGGCTTATTACAATAGAGAGCCACCAATCTTTTCTCATCCTTTACTAAAGCGGTATCTTATAGGAGCCAAAAATGTAAGGCCTCCTAGAAGATCACCATTACCTGCATGGGACCTCAATTATGTGTTGGAAAAGCTCACCCTGTCTCCATTTGAACCAGCTGCTACCGCTGATATAAAGTTCTTATCATGGAAGTCAGCTCTGCTACTAGCAATTACTTCAGCAAGAAGAGTTTCAGAGCTACAAACCCTCATGGCTGTAGAGCCTTTTTATCATATTTTACCCAGACAGGGTGTCTCTGAGGACAAATCCTACTTTTATGCCTAAGGTCATTTCCATTGTGGCTCTTAACCAAACAATTCATCTGCCAACTTTTTATCCAAATCCACAGAACAAAGGGGAGAGAATTCTACATTCCTTGGACATACACAGACAGCTAAGATTTTACTTGAGCAGGACTAAAGCTCTAAGAAAAAACGAGCAATTACTCGTGTCATATGCTGCAGGATCAGAAGGAAAGACTATTTCAAAGCAGAAAATTTCAAAGTAGATGAGCCATTGCATCCGTTTCTGCTACTTACACCATGGCAAACCTGTGCCCAAGGGCATTAGGTCTCACTCCACCAGGGCTGCAACTACTTCAGCAGCCTTTCTCAGAGGAGTACCAACCAAGGACATTCTAGAGGCTGTTACTTGGAGTTCTGTTCACACCTTTACAAAGCATTACCATTTGCCTCTCTACTCTAAGTCCAAGGTAGGCTTTGCCACTGCAGTGCTGCAGGGCCTTATATCCTCACCTAATGCTGTTTAGCACCAGCCTCCCAACCATAACTTTGGGATTCTACCCAAATGTAATGACTGCAACAGTGAAACATGAAGAACATAGTACAGTTACGCACACTTACCATAAATGTAGCTGTTCGAGTGTATTCACTGTTGCAGTCAAAGTTACCCTCCCGCCACCCCCCCCTGTCATTCTACTGTTTATCTTTCCTTCTGTATCTTCTACAACCTATGTGGTGTATTTGCTTGCGGATGAAGGTAAAGTTTATATTGATGCATATATATATATATATATATATATATATATATATATATATATATATATATATATATATATATATATATATATATATATATATATATATATATATATATATATATATATATATATATATATATATATATATATATATATATATATATATATATATATATATATATATATATATATATATATATATATATATATATATATATATATATATATATATATATATATATATATATATACATATATATATATATATATATATATATATATATATATATATATATATATATATATATATATATATATATATATATATATATATATATATATATATATATATAAATATATATATATATATATATATATATATATATGTATATGTATATATATATATAGAATATTGCTACCTTTTTGGGGGCACCTGACATCGGGGGCAAGAAAAACTAAAGAAAATGGTGTTTGCTGCATGTTTTATACCCCTGACGACCTGACGTCATGGAAGAGAAGACAGCAACCGACGCAGGACCCAAGACTTTGGAATTCAGGCCGACTGAGGGCGACCTGCCAGCAGATTACCCAAATGTAATGACTGCAACAGTGAATACACTCGAACATTTACATTTATGGTAAGTGTACACAGCTGTACTTTTGTGATGTAAAATGCTTGCAGCTAGGACTACATCGGTGTGGTTTGTTTTAATTTATATAAATGTATGAGTGCCTATGTCATAAGTGATGGTTTAATAAAGATGTTTCCTGTTTAAAAAAAAGGGGGGGGGCAGGAATTTAATAATTTATATAATGTTGCTTTGGTTATACAATATTTAGCAATATATGTGAAGTATAGTATTTGCAAACGTGAACTTGTTAATACACTTTGATTACTTTTATATAAATATCACTTTGCCTCTGTCACAAATGATAATTCAATAACGGTGTTTTAAAATAAAAAAAAAAAAAGCTCACTCTGCATGATCTATGGCAACCTTGTCAGTATTTATATCGAACTAGTCTATGGATGACATATGCAAAGCTGCTGCTTGGGCTAATCCTAGTACTTTTATTATTCATTACAAATTGGATCTGGTCTCAAGGGGAAGAGGAGTCTCTCGTTCAACCATGCTAAGGTATATCCTTAGAGTCCACCCAAGGTAGGTGGGGACTCTGTCCCAATGGTTAAGGAATGAATGAAAATTGACAATATCAGATAAAGAAGTTATGTACTTACTATAACGTTCCATCTGTGTTGTCCATTTTCATTCTTCCTCAACTTCCCACCCACCAATCCCCAACCCTTGTCATCTTAGACTTCTGAAAGAATGAGATGCTATTAAGACACCACTGTGTTTTCTCTGGAGTTCCAGATTCTGGGTTTAGTTGGCCGTGATCTGTAGTATAGGCTGAGTCGGATCCAGGGATCGGATCCAAACCCAGTGGTTGAGGAAGAATGAAAATGGACAACACAGATGGAACATTATGGTAAGTACCTAACTTCTTTTTTTTTTTCTTCTACTACATCTTAGCTGTAAGATTGCACTGATGTAGCTCTTCTAACAATTTACTGCCCTGCTAGACTCAAATTTTGGTGGCACAGTGGTGTAGCAGTTATCGTTGTTGCCTCAGCAAGAGGTTCTCTGATTTGATTCTCAGCTGGTGTGCCTTCTGTGTGGAGTCTGCATGTCCTCCCTGCATGTGCGTGGTTTCCTCCGAGTGCTCCGGTTTCCTCCCAGATTAAAAAGACATGCAGCAGGTGAATCGGAGACACTAAATTGGCCCTAGTTGTGAGAGTGTGCATGCGTATGTGTGTGGTGCATCCTCCGAGGATGGTTGGACCTTGAGCTAGCAACCTGAGCCTGTAAAACCGTAACTGCTACAGAAACAACGAGCACTGAAAGGTGCTTGTTGCCCAATGCATCCCATGATGCGTAAATGGGAAAAAGAGGGAGAGACACACTCATTTAGCTGCTGCTTTCAACTTCCAGTATTAACCAATGCAGTCAATGAATCAGTCCGATGCCCTCTTTTCTGAATCTTTTCCAGTCATATACACTTGTGTCTTTAATTGATATTTTATATAGTGTATGGATTTTCCCTTGAACTTGATAGGTTCACTGTTGCATATTTTGTTCTAGTCATTGGGTCTGTGGCATTTACTTAGACTAGAATACCTGTTGTGCGATACTTATCCTCTATATATTGGTAATAACGGAATGCTTTCTTGCCAAGTTCCTTCTGACTGGAGTAGTTCAGTGCTTAAAGTTCTCTTAGAAACTTAATTGAGGCTTTCTGTAGTTTGCAATCCTATCACGTCTTCTCCCCAGTACCTTTTCTGTTTAGTCATAATCGTTACACTTCTGACAGGTCAGTTATAGATTTTCAGGAGTGATACATGTACCACTGGTTCATTCATTTGTAAGTATGAACCTGTTAGTAAGAGGTCAGGTACCATTTTGGGGGCCGCATGCAGCAGTTCACCACTGCTGCTGTGTTCCTTCTTCATCAAGCTGTCCTTGTCAGACATGATAAAAGAAATCTTAGGAGCTTCTGCATTTTTTTATTAGTTTGTTTTAATTCTCTTTCCTTCCAGTTCACAATGTTTATTTTGGTGTGCTTTGTTTTTAAAATCTACAGGGATGATCAGTGGGAAGGTTTCTAAGATTTACCACAGTTTTAAATCTTCATGATGATGTGAGGAAGAATCTTGAACTATACATTTTTGAGAAAAGTGCTAAAAGCTGAGGAGAAGGGAATGAGCTCAGAGTGCTTCTGTTTCAGCAGCATCTCAAAAGTAATTATTGAAACTGAAAAAAAAAGGTCATTGGGAAAATATCACTCTGTGCTCATCAGCAGACATAAGGAGGAATAAAAAGATAGTGCTAAGTGACCTTCCCTAGCAGGGTCTAACATTGCTAAATGCAGAGCATCATCCTGAACATCTGCTGCTTTACTACCAACCCCTCCCCCCAAAAGTTTCAGTCATGAAGACAATATTCCATCCTTCACATCACCCAATCTTCTGTAGGTGTCATCATTACATTTTTTAGCACTTCAGCACATTTGCTGCTTGGATTCATAGCTTCATAGGTTAGTACTAGGCTAACTGCCCTTGTGAGCCATTTTAAGCCTAGCCAATTATCCATTGTGAGATTCAAACCTTGCACCTTGTGTTTGTAAGGCAAACACCTTAACCATTAGGCCACCCTCCCAACCCTCTTGCCCATTTTAGGCTACTGTTAATTGAATATGTTGACATACCTTTGTAAAGTATTTTACCAAGATCTGTATTGCAAACAGTTATTTTGGTAATTGTAAACCAATACCATTTCCCCAAGATACATATTGTGTAGAATGAATTTTGTGATTGGTTCTGGTTCATGTCTTATTCTGCATCCATTTAGCATATCACTGACTCCTACCTTTCATACAGTTCCATCACTGGGTCCTGTTAATAGCTTTCTGCTGTTAAAAAATAAATGGCACATTTATAGATTTCCTGCTGTACAGGCTATTAAAAAAACAGGACTGTTAGAGCCAGTCCAGTCATGTAGATGCTTTGGCATCCTGCTATACCACCAGTGACTCCACTTCAGGAGCGAGTTTTAATTGTGTCTGAAGGGTTGGCAGAAGAGATGGAATGAAACTGTTGCTAGCCTACTTTGATAACACAGGGGAGGTTTTAGGTATGAGTGCTGCCTCCCTAACCCTTCAAAAAGATACCAAGGGCTTTAACAGCAGTCCTCTGCATGATGACATTCTTGAACATCATATATGTGGAAATGCTTTGTAGTGTATATTGAGAGTTACCATGTAAAAAAGAAAAGTTGACCAGCTTGAATGCTGAAATGAAGGCATCCAGGATGTTCTTCGGCTTTCACTGTTGCAGTCATTACGTTAGGGTAATCTGCTGGCCCTCAGTCAGCCTGAATAACAAAGTCTTGGGTCCTGTGTCGGTTGCTGTCTCCTCTTCCATGACGTCAGGTTGTCAGGGGTATAAAACATGCAGCCGACACCATTTTATTCAGTCTTTCTTGCCGTGCGGCGCCCGAAGCAGAAGAAGTTCGCAAGTGCCGGTCGGCCGACTCCTGAAATTTTCGCATTCGAGTTTCAGAACAGAAGTCTTCAAACTAAAGCTAAGTACCCCGTTCTGGAAACTTTTTCTTGCTCCTTTCCGATGTCAGTAAAAGTTAATAATTGCATTACTTGTGGGAAGCAAATACCTCTTAAGGATTTTCATTTGTACTGTATTCCTTGCCTAGGCCCAGATCATAACGTGCCTTGCTGTCAGTTTTGTGCTAGATTTAACCAACACACTATTAAGCGTTGGTATATTTTTGCTTCTAAATATTTTGGATCAATATTTAATTATCCTGAAATGTCTTCGGTTAGCAGTCTGACTACCGGAGTTCACAAAAAACGCAAAGAAAAAGACAGAGACGGACCGTCGAGGTCCAAAACAGACGAAGCTTCTCCTAAGCCAGTCGCCGGTTTGCCGGTACTCAGTGAGGCGCTTTCGCAGCCCCTGATACCCACTACTTTTGAGTCGCAGGCCTCTACCGAGACCCATTCGGAGTCCGGTATGCCGTGAAATACTCTTTTGGAGAGACTTTGCATACTTTAAGGGAACATTTTCACTGGGAGAGTCAGGACTTCTCTGAATCAAAAAAGAGGCTTAGGGATTTCCTTCTTCTTCCTCAGCATACACCTTTGGCAATACCTCCTGTATTGGACATTGTTGATGTGTTTTCGGAATCAAGCCTGGCTCCTGATTTCCTGCCTCCGGCTCCTAGTAATCCAGACAGATATTACAGGGTTCCCGACTCCCACAAATTTCTATTCAAAAATCCTGCTGCTGATCCTGAGACTATTTCTCAGGGTCCCAAGGGTGTAAAGGCCTCTACAGCCAAAAATCCTACCCCCTCTGATAGAGATTCCAGGGTGCTGGTTAGATGGGGAAAGAAGGTTTATACGTCTGCAACCATGACAATCAGGGCCTTAAACTGGCAGTTTCATATGCTTAAATATCAACAGCATGTTATGGGCTTACTGAAACAGAAAATGATGTTGATTTCTGATTGTGTGGAAAATAAAGAGTTACAGGAATTATTGCATTCAGCAGAACAGGTTGGAAAGCATACTTTGCAATGTGGTTTTGATTCCTTGGAGGCCTCTTTCAGGACCGCCGTTACTGGATCTGTGATTAGAAGGCATGCCTGGCTCAAGGAGCAAAATCTGCCTGATCATGTTAAAGCTTAATTGTTGGATGCCCCCTTGCAGCATGATACTCTGTTTGGTAATAAGGCAGAAGAGGTTTTAAAGAAAATGGAAGACAAAGCTAAATTTATGCAAACTGTAAAAGATTTCTTGCAAGTGCAGCCACCCAGGCTTAGTAGACACTGGCCTACTAAAAATTGGTCCTTTCCTGTGTCCAACAGAGCCACTCAAGGCAAATCCAATCACAGGTTTCTTACAGGTCAAAGCAGTGGGGTGCCACCACCTCCAAATCTGGAGGAAACCAAGCACAACCCTTCAGTAAGCAGTCTCAATGACTTTCCTCTACCATCACCAAGCACGTATCTTTTGGCAGCCCCCTTGGGGGGAAAACTAGCACTTCATGCTCAAAATTGGCAGTTAATTACCCAGGACAAGTGGGTGTTAAGCATAGTTATCCCAGGGGTACATATTTCATTTCCATACTTTGCCAATTCCATACGGATGGCCAGATCTGCCACAAAACCAGTGGGCAGAGGCCCAGAAACAAGTTATGTCCCTCATGGATATGGGGGCTATTCAACCAGTACCAGAAAAGGAAAAAGGACAAGGTTTTTATTCAAGACTTTTCCTGGTACCCAGAAAAGACAATTCATGGCGTCCAATTCTGGACTTATCGATTTTGAACACATTCCTGGACATTCCAAAATTCAAAATGCTGACTTTACAACAGCTACTGCTTATGCTAGGCAGGAATGCTTGGTTAGTAACTCTAGACTTAAAAGAGGCATACCTGCATATCCCAATAAGGGAATCATGCAGAAGATACCTCCGCTTCAAGGCAGGTTTTTTGCATTACCAATTCTCTGCACTGCCATTTGGCTTATCTACTGCGCCCAGGGTCTTTACAAAGTGCCTGGCACCAGTAATTGCATTCTGCAGACAAATAAGCATACAAATTTATCCTTATCTGGACTACTGTCTCGTTAAAGCAGAGGACAAGGACACTCTTCAACATCTGGCATTTGTAAAAAGGCTTCTAGCATGCCTAGGGTACACCATAAACGAAAAGAAATCACAACTGGTACCCTCTCAAATAATTATATTCCTGGGTGCAAGCTTGAATACAACTGCCCAGATGGCTTACCTTATGCCAGACAAACAAAGGCAACTGTGACAGCATACTTCAAACAAATGACAACAAAAACCCAGTTATCTGCAAGACAAATTCTGCAGGCTTTGAGGTTCATGGCATCCTGCATTCTACTAATTCCATATGCGAGACTGCATATGAGGAAACTTCAATGGTACCTAAAAAGTTTATTGTGTCATCATTGTCACAGTCTGGAAACAATGATTCCTCTCATTCCCTTGTTTGGTGGGCAGGGACATGTCACCAAAACAAGGGACTATCATTCATTCTACCCCCTGCCACCCAAACCCTAACTACAGATGCATCAGACTATGCTTGGGAGGCCCACCTGGCGGGGAGATGCATTCAGGGCAAATGGAGCCCAAACCAAATGCATCTGCATATCAACCAGAAAGAGATGCTAGCTGCTCAGAATGCTCTGACACCCTTCCAGGACTTACTTCATCCAGGACAACTACTGATAAAGGCTCACAACGCCACTGTTATGTGGTACATAAACAAGCAGGGGTGTACACATTCCTACCCCCTTTGCAGACTAGCCATGGCCTTGTGGAACACAGCCTTGACTTACCAAATACATCTTCAAGCTCAATTCCTGCCAGGAAAACAAAATACTCTAACAGATGACCTAAGCAGAAATCTTATGGACCCGCACGAATGGAAACTGGATCTGCAAGTCTTCAGCATGTTAACACAGAAATGGGGGAGCCCAGACATAGATCTATTTGCCTCTCCCCAAAATTATCATTTGGACAAATTCTGCACAAGAACTCATCACAAAAAAGCATGGTAAGTGGAAGGCCTATCCTTCAGCTGGAAAAACTTATCAGTCTATGCCTTTCCCCCGCTGCCTCTCCTCTCCAAGATCTTACTAAAAGTCAGACAGGAAAAACCAAAAATGATCCTAGTTGCTCCAGACTGGCCTCGCCAGCACTGGTACCCACTTCTAAGGAATATGTCTCAACTTCCTCCATGGTACTTGCCTCAAATACCTCATCTACTGTTTCAGCAGAACAATCAAATTCTGCACACTCAGCTTCAAACTCTGAATCTTGCAGCATGGCTGATGAATTAATTATTCAAACAACACCTCTCAGTAAAT
Source organism: Protopterus annectens (assembly GCF_019279795.1). Classification (NCBI taxonomy): domain Eukaryota; kingdom Metazoa; phylum Chordata; order Ceratodontiformes; family Protopteridae; genus Protopterus; species Protopterus annectens. Next base: position 58,630,105 of record NC_056733.1, read on the forward strand.
CTGTGATGGATGTCATTTTGGAAGCCAGGAGACCTAGTATTAGAAAATCTTATGCTGATAAATGGAAGAGATTATTTGCTTGGAACCAAGCACAAGGAACAGACACAGCAAAGCCCAATATTCCTCAGATTTGAAAATATTTGACGGAGATGCTTGACAAGGGCCTATCTTTTTCTTCAATAAAAATCCATGCCTCTGCCATCTCGTCTCATTACAACACAGAGCCTCCCCTCTTTTCTCATCCTCTGCTTAAACAGTATCTTAGAGGGACCAAAAATTTAAGGCCTCCCAGATCATCACCAACTCCTGCATGGGACCTCAATTTTGTGCTGGAAAAACTCACCCTGCCTCCTTTTGAACCAGCATCTACTGCGGATATAAAATTTCTATCTTGGAACAACAGCTTTTCTCTTGGTAGTCACTTCAGCAAGAAGGGTTTCAGAACTACAGGCTCTCATGGCTGTGGAGGCTTTTATTACATTTTACCCAGACAGGGTGTCCCTCAGGACTAATCCTTCTTTTATGCCCATGGTGGTATCCAGTGTGGCTCTTAACCAGATCATTCACCTGCCAACGTTTTACCCAAATCCGCAAAACAAGGAGGAGAGGATTCTGCATTCATTGGACGTACACAGACAACTAAGATTCTATTTAAACAGGAACAAATCTCTAAGAAAGTCTGAGCAACTACTGGTAGCATTTGCTGCAGGGTCAGAGGGGAAGGCTATATCAAAGCAGACTATTTCTAAGTGGATAAGCCACTGCATTTGTTTCTGCTACTTGCACCATGGTAAACCTGTGCCCAAGGGGATCAGATCACATTCCACCAGGGCTGCCTCTACTTCAGCAGCTTTTCTCAGAGAAGTTCCAACCAAAGACATTCTAGAAGCTGCTACTTGGAGCTCTGTTCATACCTTCACAAAGCATTATCATTTGCCTCTCTTCTCCAAATCCGGGGCAGGCTTTGCCACTGCAGTTCTGCAGGGCTTTATAGCCGCTCCTAATGCTGTTTAGTTCCATCCTCCCATCCATAGCTTTGGGATTCTACCCAAATGTAATGACTGCAACAGTGAAAAACGCAGAACATAGTACAGTTGTGTACACTTAGCATAAATGTAGATGTTCGAGTGTATTCACTGTTGCAGTCCGGGCTACCCACCTGCCATCCCCCTTTCTATACCTTTTCTTTCCTTCACTATACACTAAAGCCTTTGTGGTGTATTTGCTTTTAGATGAAGGTAAAGTTTATGTTGCTAAAAGTGCATTTACATATATTTTTCTGTTTTTATATATATATATATATATATATTTTTTTTTTTTTTTTTTGCTCCCCATTTGGGGGGCACCTGACATCTGGGGCAAGAAAATCTGAATAAAATGGCGTCGGCTGCATGTTTTGTACCCCTAACGACCTGGCGTCATGGAAGAGGAGACAGCAACCAACGCAGGACCCAAGACTTTGTTATTTATGCCGAATGAGGGCAACCTGCCAGCAGATTACCCCTAATGTAATGACTGCAACAGTGAATACACTCGAACATCTACATTTATGGTAAGTGTACACAACTGTACTTTTTGTTCATTCCCAGCTGAAGAACCACATAGTTGTTAGAAGAGGTGAATGCTGGGGCTGAATATCCCTGAAAAGTCATGGGATCCAGAGTGTAAAATGTTATGCCTGGGATCAGCCATTAAGGAGCTGTAAGCAGATGTGTGTCATGTTATAGGAGACTTTTTTCTGTCTTACTAAATAATACTGCAACAAATACAGTTTGGCTAAAAACTTTGCTGTGGAAAGGGAATACTTTTTTAGAATTTTTGGGAAGCATTTCTGCATGTGAGCAGATCATTTTATGTATTCACAGTTTCCTTTCTATGAAAAAGTTCTTCCTCAGAATGAAACTGGTTCATGCAGTTGATGTGCTCCCTTTCTCTTTAGATCTTTTCCCTAACATTTTCCATAACTCACATCTATGTCCCATGAAGCACATTGTCTCGGGGTTGTAGAATCTCCGTTTTTCTCTGCCTTTCCTCCTATTGCAAACTCCCCAATTCTTCTTAAGCTTCATTCACCTTCCTTAGTACTGTTTCCAGTAATGTAGTCTCCCTGCACGTGCAGAATTGCATATAGTTGGTACCTTGGGGCTTCCCCATTGCTGTATATAGCAGGAGTATGAACTTCAGCTGTCTGGGATCTACACCCCATGAATGTAACCCAGCATCTTGCTGGCTTTCACTGCAGCCTTCCCTCTTCATATGTGGTAGTCCTGGCAATTACAGATACTTCAAAGTCAATCTCATTATCCTGTTTTCCACTTCATTCCCCCTTAACTCATAGCATACCTTAGGATTATTGTAGTCAAGATGGAGTACCTTATACTTTTTGGTGTTGCATTTTAACTACCATTTTATCTACTGGGGTGGACTCTTTGGGTCCATTCTTGGACGGATTTCCCAGACTATAGTCCTGCTCAATGTTTTCTCTGTCTGCAACATTTTGGAACTTTAGGCCCTTTTACCTTTCAGTTAAAGCATTTTACCTTACCTTTCACAAGGACAGAATGGAGCACAGGACAAAACTTTCCTTCATGTCTAAGATCACTATAGGATGTAATTTATCTATTAACTTGCCTGTTCTTTCCCTAACTACTAGAAGAAAGAAACTTTTGTTCATTCCATGCATAGACACAGGAATTTAATAGTCAACATCAGCAGAACTAAATACTTCAGGAAGAATGATCAGCTCTTCATCTCCTGTGCCACATATAAATGATCACCCTGTTCAGATGGCTTTTGGAGTGTATAAAATTTAGCTACCTCAGACGTGGACACAGTTTGCCAGAGTCACCCATGGTTAACTCTACTGGAGCAGTCTTGTTTATACTGCCTTTTCAAAGAATACTTCCATAAATTATGCTTTCATTGTAGTCACTTATTCTAGCCTAAGCATTACAGTCAGATCCTCATTCGAGTCAACTGGTGTCTAAAGGATGTTCTGTTAGCCAGACCTACCCAAGTATGCTGCTGAAGAGACTGTTCTACCTTTTGCTAAAGATGGACCATTTTTACAAAATACAAAAGTTATGTAATTAACATAATTATAATTTGTTAGATGTCTCAAATCCCTGTCACTGTACTTGGTATCCTACGGAGTGCTAAGAGATGGCCTACGTCTGGCATGCAAAGCATCCTCCAACTCAATACTGATGAACCTACTGCACATCAGCAAGTCAGATAGAATCAGAAATATTTGGTCTTTGGATCTAAATCTGTTCTGAAACATCAACAGAATGATTTGGAGGGACAAATATATCTTGTAGAGGATACCACTGCCCTGGAACAGTCTCCCTATCTATGTAAAATAAAGCTAATCATTGTCCATTTTCAAGTGTTACTTGGATCCATGGGTGGGTAATAGAAAATGTATTTTTCTACTGTAAACTGTACTACAAATGGATGGAGACCACGCCTAAATGCTTTTATCCCATGCATGGGTCCCCTCAAATTATGTATAATATGATCCCAGTTATTCTCACTAGGGGGTAATATGTAACTATCAACCATGGGATGGGGAAGGCCAGTCTAACACCAAACAGGATAGGTTCATTCAAGCACCAAAAGGGAAATTGGCAAGGCTTAAAATGGCCCACATGGGCAGCTAGCCTAGTTCTTACCTATGAACCTGTGTGTGCCCTGTTCAGTAACACCTACATCCCAACCATCCCCTTTCCGGGTCCTAGGGCAAGCAAGACATTGCAACTCTCCCCCCCTCCCCAGCACTTACACAGAAGGTGTGACTAGCAAACTGGCTAGCATCATTTATCTGCCTTCTTTCTAGAGGATACCTGAGGTCACTTTTTTGAGGAGTTAAAATGCTTGCGTTACAAGAACTATTGAGAATGGAACTAAGAAGCCTGATGATAGGAACCAAGAGATGGACTTAACAGCCTAATTACTTTGAGAAGCCAAATGATCCTAATATCTGTTGGATATAGTCATATACCTTTTGCTGGAGGATGGTCCTACTTTATACAGCTATAGTGTTAGTGCAGTTAAATAACTTAGGATCTGTTACAGTATGCCACCATTGGTTGCTGCAAACAGTCAAGCCAGGAAAGCAAGTTTTTCTCTTAACAGTAGAACATTGGCATCCGGTTTATTTACCAATTCTAGATGCATTATTGTGCTTTTTAATTTGTAGGTGCCATGTGCCTAATGTTCATTCTTTTCTGTACTTGATCATAGCTGTAGTTTGACCTAAAGAATAGTGGCAGTGACTTCTCATTTTTGCAGCTTTTCCTAATTACTGGTCACAACTGGCTACTTAAAATAGTTATCTCTTTGGGTGTTAAGAAAAGGCAGTAGCAGACTTCTTAATTTTTTAGCATTTCTTCCCGTACGATTATGGGAGTTTCAAGGTACCATAAATCTTAACATAGTTTAATTGCATCATGCTTTTTGAAAAATAGCTGCTGCTCGGGGCACAGTATGCTCACCCCCCCCCCCTTTATAAATCAGGCAGTGCTACATTAATTCTACTGTTCTTACCGGAGGCATCTTTGCTCAAGATCTTCTTTTTTTAACAGTGATTGTAGAAACATTAGTATGCTAAGATCTGTTAGAAACTTTATCCCACCATGTTCATTTCCCTTACAAATATCCTGAAAAGTAATAGTGTGACATCATGTTTTTTTATTTGAAATTTTAGTTCATCTGCAAGGAAACACACAGAGCAGGTAAGAAGCCTGTTTATTTAGAATGTAGCAATAATCCACATTTGGGGATGGGTAATGATGGTTTACCCAAAGCTGGCTTCTTTTGGTCACTTAGGCTTCACCCTTCTGACCAGATCATACCATCCATGGGTAATTGACTTTTATTCACACACATATTTGGTTTATTGCTGGATTCTGACAGGTGCTGCCCTTTCTTTATAGAAAGAGTAGACTGTCATTCTCTGTGCACTGCTCTGTGAGTTTTGTTAACTCGCAGATGTTTGGTTGCATATGCTGTTACTGCAATAAGACTTCACATACTCCTTTTGTGTTCCCTATGTTCAGGCTGTCACACTGAGATACAAAACAGAAGAGTTTGCCTTGGACCTTGAAAACAGAGGGACTCTGACTTAAAAGTAAAAAAAAAAAAAACATATGGTCACTTACTGAGGATACCATTAGTTACTTGAAAGGTTACTGAGCTCAGAAAGCTTGTAAAAGGAAGAAAGCTGGAGGCATTTAAATGATGTAACAGTTTTATGGTGTAATTTTACAGTAGGTGGGTAGACTTTTGTAAATTTCTTCTCCCTCATGATGCCATGAAAACATTAAGCCATGTGCCACTGATATTTTAGCATTCTTAACCAGGCATATGGCTGTGAAGAGCGGTGATGTGTTTCATAGTTTTGTATAGGGATCCTGCAGAGCTTTACCTTGATGTGGTAAAGAAATTACTTACTGGCAAGTTCTAGACTTTGCTAAAGTGGCTGTAAATTTGTAGAATAGTATTGTGTCTTCCAAAAATTGTGAATTTCCAAATAATCTGCCAGTAGCAGCTTATTGTCACTGTTCTCACCCATGTCCATTTCTTTTCTGTAGGGCCCCATGTAGTATTTGGTTTATTTCTGTAAGAGAGTGGGAGCAATGCCTTCCATGTGGGATGTCACCCTACAATCTTGAAATCATGAATTTAAAGTAAAGCCACTTTTTCCCCACTCTAAAAGTGTATTCAGTGATTGGTAGTTTGGTGATTCATAATAGATCCGTTTTGTTATTCCCAGTGCATCCCTGCAAAGATTTAGCGCTCACGTTTCAGCATTAATTCTCCCACAGCAGAATGTCAGTACTGTGCTCCAGCTATCCAACATCTCATTTCTATACTTGGAAGAACACTGTTTAAACTGTAAATATTCTCCTTGGTTTTGTTGTGGTCTAACCTGCATTCGTACCTTCAGTTGTGAGAAGCAAGTATGCTACGAGTGAGAATATGCTATATTAGAACGTGCAATGATTTCTGCATAATAATATCTAGAGCAGTTGCCACCCTCACTGAGTCAAGGTGCTGCATTTTGAATCTGTAGATGCTGGTAAACAAAGTTGCTTCATTACTTCTTTACTTTCACTTTAAAATCTGGCAGATCCTGCAAGGCTGCTGAACGCTGTGTGGACCAAAGTCATTGCACCTTGCATATTGATGAAATTAAGTCAGAACTGCAGATGTTCCCTTGCAATCTCATTGTGTCTTCCTTAAAACACATAATAAAAAAGTAATTAAATTAAGGACAGCAGATTTAAAGAATGGCCACTCATGACTGCCTGTAACACTTAATGAACACACATTAAGCATTATTATTATTATTATTATAATAATACAAGTGACCATTCTGTCACATTTTGTGCAGGAGACAGTAACCACGAGTGGTTCCAATTTCAGACAAAAAGAAAAGTAATTAAGATATATCCATTTCCTTTACTAAACTACATCTCATAAAAAAGGAAAACTGGTATGCGATTATGGAAAGGTTGAACTTTTGAAAGATTAATAATTTCGTTTGCATGTCATAGGCAGAACCCAAGATAGGAACGCTTCTAACACCAAATGCATATCACAAAGAAATGTCAGTCACATCAGCTGTGACTAATGGGTGACAGCATTTTTTGTCCCTGCATTTTTGTCATAATCCTATTTTCACATAACATCACTATTTTACTTGAAAATGGGATTAGAATAGGCGCTAGCTACCTGTGAACTGAAAATTGTAGAAACTGAATGCATATGCTTCATTCAGATTCATCAGTACTCACACAATCTTTAAATGCTCTGTCTCCTCTGCTCAATACTACTTTTCTTTTAAAACATGATTCACATTGATTGTGCAATGCCTATTAACTTCAGAGTACTATTGTCACACTTTGGGCCTTCAGTTTTGCACACATATTTAGTAACAGTTTGTTTTGTTAAAAAAAGATGCTGTTTGGTAACTGTCAGTTTCTGCGGATGTTTGAGGGCTGGCTGATGGGGCACACTGTGACTTCTTTCAACAATAACAAACAGCAGTAAAAAGTGAATTATCATTAACAGTGTAGTAGTACCTGACTGTCTTCATTCTCAAAAAGAGTGTTGGCAAGTGTTTAAAATAATGCATTAATCAAACCTGTAGTTGTGAGGAGTTGTTTATCTTACCATGTCATGTATATGTGCATAGTAATGCAGTAGATATTTCAGCCTTGAATCTTAGCCATTACTATGTAGCATTAAATTAATTTTAATGGCATCTTTGCCTTTGACTGGTTCTGTTAAGCCATTTAATTCCCTGCAGTATGTAAACTTGCTGTTTTTATTTTTATTTCAGAAGCTGGATGTTTAACCCCTGTCAGAGATGCTCCATCAACACCAAGGCTCCGCTCAGTGAGCTCATATGGCAACATTCGTGCTGCTACAACAGCCAGAAACTTGAACAAGTCACTACAGAATCTCAGCTTGAGCGAAGAGAGTGAGTTAAGAGTTACCGTTCTTTTTTAGCATGGTAGTGAATCGTTCTAAACTGCTTAGTGCAGTCTTTTTAAAGAACTGTTTCTTTCACGTAACTCTGGAAGCCAAAGCTGTCCAGGCTGTTGACTGTTTTTGCTGTGTTAGATGGGTATTATTACTTGCTGCTGAGTGAGAAGCATCATAAAGGTTCAATCTGGATTTATTCTATGCACTCTGTAGTAATGTACACATTTCAGTAGCAGTGGCTTCCATGACAGTTTTCTGTACTACTTTCAGCACAAAGGATAATTTACACTTTTTCAGTCTCCAAAAGATTAATCAGCAGCTCACCAATTACTTTTGCTTAAGCACTAGGAAGGATGCTATTTTTATGGCTTTAGTCACTTAAACAATATAACAAGCCTTAGATCACAGTGAACTCATAAGCTCTACAGAGTAAGAATTAATTTCAGTCCTCAGATGTGCTTTTACTTCAAGAAAGTTAGAGGACAGGAGTTTATAATTGGCAGTTGTTTCTGAAGTTTCTACACTCATTTTGTTATGTGTCTCTCTGAAATATCAATATTTAGCCACATCGAATAAAAAGGTAATTAAAAAATAAAGTTGGTGGTGTTTTGTTTTTATGGGCCACACAGAAATACAGTTTGCAGGTTTAATTATAAACATAATTTGGTTAAATCAGAAGCCTCTTGATTTGTGTTCTTTGCACAAAAGTAGCATATTTATAAATCATCAATATGAAGAAGGAAACTGCAAGCAGAAAATTGTCAAAAAAATCACAGTAGTAAGAGTACAACTTTCATTGCCTTTCTGCTCAGCATTGCTAAATATGTTTATGGCAGTGTAAATAATTGTGGATAATGTACTATAAAAACAGCAGTTGTACCAGTACACATTTCTGCATTTGCTTTATGTAATGAGCTGTTGGTTTTTACTTTTTGAAGTTTGAGCTCACGTTCTTTGTCAAAGGTCCTTTAAGCCTGTATCTCCTTTCTTTATTTGTTGCGTTGAAACAAGAGTCCCAAGTTTTAATTGTTAGTTTTAATTTTCTTGTCAAAGCTGGGGGTTCCATCACCTTCTCACCTGGGAACTTGAGCACAAGCAGCAGTGCGAGCAGCACCTTGGGGAGTCCGGATAACGATGAGTA
>NC_056733.1:58643739-58668739 GCF_019279795.1 Protopterus annectens
TGCATCTGAGAGTAATCTGAATCACCATATTCATTTTCTTCCTGAGTTATACTGTGGAGAACATAGTCATCACTCTGTGGACGTTCGTAGGCAATTGAGATTCTATCTTCGCAAGACAGAAACACTTAGGAAAGACCATCTTTTATCTTCTTCATTTCAAACTGATGGAACCAAAAAGTGTCTAAGGTTATTTTGTCCAGATGGCTTTTTGATTTGCATTTCCTTTATTTACATGTCAAACTGTTAAACCAAAAGATCATTTCACAAGGCTGACTGCTGCTTTTCCTGTCTTTTTCAAAAAATGTCACTGTAGATGAAATTTATGCCACAACAGTTTGGTCTGCATCGCATGCCTTTACGAAACATTATAAGCTAGACAGCTTATCCAAATCCAGGGTTTCCACTGGGGCAATAATCCTAAAGTGTCATGATGCCACCTAGGATTGCAGGCAGCTTGGGATTTTGACTGTGAGTCTGATTGGAAGAACCATATGCAGAAGTCATGTACTTCCCATAGTGCTGGATCCTTTCTTCCTAGTTCATGCGGTACACCATTCCCCTCCCCCCACAATCCCCTTTCCAAGCTGTCCTGCATGTAGCACTCTACAGTTGTTTGTTTTGTTCTGTGAGATTCCCATTTTTTATACTACTTTAACTTTTCTCAACCCTGTCTAAACAATTTCTGTTCCGTCTTCAGTGTATCTTTCTTTCTTTCTTATTTTTATATTTTTTTAAACTCCATGTTCATTTTATCCTGCTCATTAGCTATTCCTTTGGAAGTAATTTCTATCTTCTCTAATAATTCTCAGATTTGCATAACCCATTCCTTAAATGCCTCTGTTTTTAACAGATAAGTAGGAAAGTGCCAGTGTCTCATTTTCGCATCATTATCCTGCATCTTTACCTTAGGTTTTTTGGTGTATTATCTGATAGGTCTGAAAGGTTTCAGTTAAATATGCTCTTGTTTAAATATTGCTTTAGTTCTCATTCCCGTAAAAATGAGCATCACTGTCTAACTTAAAGTACAACTATTCTTAGGCTGTTGGCTACACAGACTTTTATGAGCAGTCTCTTTCTCTTTTAACAGCCAAACTAATTTAAAAAGCACTCATGCAACCTCAGTAATCATAGCCTTTGGTAGCTAGGATGCTTACAGGGTAGCAGCAGATTTCTCCTGCTCTGCTATTTTATCTATTTCTGACAGGAAATTATTTAACTGATCTTATCATTTTAGTGTAGAAGATGTATATAAATTAAAGTAAGTTCTCTTTAAGATAGTATCAAAGATTTTTGAAATTTTCTGTCAAGTGTACATCTGGAAAGTTACCTTTGAGTCCTTTAAAAGCTATCTCTCAAGAAAAAAGAACTTCAATCTGTTCTCACTAATATTCAGGAATTGTCACTAAAATGGATAAAGTGGTCACTAAACTTGATATTTTTAAGAAGAATGTTCTAAACAAATGGACCAAATCCATGAGGCTTTACAACAGCAGAACGTTCAAATCTCTGGTATTGAGGACACGCTGTACATGACATAGAAGGGAGACTAAATGAAGATGAATATAATGTTAAGTTTCTATTGAAACAAAAATACCATTCTTTTTTATAAAACTGATGACCTGGAAAATAGTTCTCATAGAAACAATACTAGAATCTTTGGTCTACCAGAAAAAATAGAAGGAAACAACATGGCAAATTTTCTGACATCCTTGGCTACACAAGGTGCTGAATTTACCTGAAGCAATGTCTTTCTGTATCAAGAGAGCACACGGGTCTCTGGCTACATCATCTTTAAGGAATAATACTTCTTCAAGGTCTACAAATAGTTAGATATTTTCCTCACAGGACAAAAAGTTAATTCTCAAAACTGCTTGGTGAAAGTCTCCCCTTAAAATAGATGACAGGATTATTAATTTTAACAATGAATATATTTCAGTCATTTCTAAAAGAAAATGTTTTTTTTTTCATTGATAAATGAACCAAGAAGAATAAATGCCCACACAGCACAGGACCCGGGTTTTCACAATTGAAATGATGTCTCAAAATAGACAAAAGCAACTTTATTCCACAAAAATCAGTAAAGGTTAAGCACTTTCACTCGGTCAATACCGAGCTTCATCAGAACAAATGGCAAATGACTACCATAACAGTTCTTAAATAGTAATTCCTAATCACATGGCTTTTCTTTCCTAATCAACATTTAAAGTGCTACCATGTAAAAATAAATGATTCAAATACTACTACATTGTCATAGTGATAAATAGGTAAAACCCAAATATTAAAATATGGTTAAATAGTGTGTGACCTAATAAAATAATGTAAATTAATATAAAATAATATACTAAGCCACCTAACTAAACCACAATTACTATCCAACAGTCATAAAAACTTTATCGTTCAAAATAATTACAGTGCACAACATTATAATATAAAGATAAAACCAAATGTGTGTGTTTAAAACCAAAAAAAATATTGGTATCCATATATAATAAACCCAATCCTGAAGCCTAAATTGTGTTAACTAATCAATAAAGAATGTATAGTATCAATCCAAAGAATGTGTTCAATGTGTACAATATTATAAACTGGCAGCTCTTAATTTTAAAACACTACTGATGTTAATATCGTCATTCAGACCTGGAGCCCTCGCTGCATCAAGCTTCAATTGCCAAAGCAGTTCCCGGTACTCCAACCTGGCTTCTCAATTGCCCCCCCCCCCCCCCCCCAAGATCTGGGATCACTTGTTTCAACACTATAAATTTTAATTCCATTTGTTTACAGACCTGAGAGTGTTTAAAAAAAGCATTAGTGTCCTTACCCTTGGAAACATATATACGCTCATACACGCTTTTTCTAAACTGTCTCTCAGTTTTGCCAACATAAAAACTACCACAAGTTACACAAAAACCTAAATAAACCACCCCTTTCGTTGCACAATTAAAATGGTTAGTAGATTTGAACTTGAATCTTCTTGAAGGAATAAAAAGTGTGTCTTGATTAATCATAAACCTACATTGCTGACAAGCTCCACATTTGTATGTGCCAACTTTTAATCTGATTGTACCCATTTTTATTAAAGAACTCCTCTCCAGGAGTTCTTTCAAATTGACATCTCTTTTTCTCATAAATTGTGGGACGGTTGGAATGTAATTTTTAATTTCATCTTGTAGAGTTAAAATTGGCCAATGTTTCAAAATTATCTGCTCCACTTTGTAAGAAGTAGCAGAAAAGGTGTGTATGAAATTGTTTTTAAATCCAACTGTTTCCAATGGTGCATCCTTGTTAGTGGTCATCTGACCAATCCCTAACAAAGGAAAATATTTTAGGTCCCTATTTTCTATGACTTCTCCTATCATGTTGTCAGTGAGACTCCTAGGGTATCCCTTTTCTTCAAATAATGCCCTGATAGTATCAACTTCTTCTACAAAACATTCTAAGGTACTAGTCATCCTCGAAGCCCTAATAAATTGGCCCTTTACAATCCCCTTCTTCTTATAGAAAGGGTGCCCACTTTTAAAGTGTAAATAGGAATTCGAGAACATACTTTTCCTAAAAAGTTTAGATTGAAAACATTGATTTTCGTAGTCTTTATATAGGGTGACATCCAAATAATTAAGTTTGTGTTCATCAGTGTTGTGTGTAAAACTCAAAAATTCAGTACTATTGTTAATATACACTAGGAATTCCTCTAACTTGTCCCTCATGCCCTTCCATAGAAGACAAATGTCGTCCAGGTATCTCGTGTAATACACTATAAATTCAGACCATTGGGTTTGTAGCACGTACCTCTTCTCCCAATAATATAAAACACAGTTAGCATAAAGTGGAGAACAGGGGGCCCCCATTGCCACTTCCTTCTTTTGTTGATAGAATTCACCATTAAAATGTATAAAATTGTTATCCAAAATGGTTTCCATAAATTCCAAGATTAAATTAATAATATTCCTATCAAGACTAGATTTGGTCACCAGTACCTCACCAAACCATTCTAATCCAGTCGAATGTGGGATACTGGGAAAAAGTTCTATAATATCAATGGTGACCATTAAGATGTCAAAATCAAATTTACTTTGGTCTATACCTTTCAAAAACTCCCAAGAATCCTTATTGATGTGTGGAATGGAAGTTATAACATTTTTGACAGTGTAATCCACGTACTTCGCCAGGGGTTCAGTAATACTACCTGCCACAGATACTATAGGTCTAAATCTAATTGGGTCAATACCTTTGTGTGTCTTGGGAATTCCAAACATCACAGGAATTTTTGGTTTTTCTACGTGCAAATAATTATACAAACGTTCATTAATAGTACCATGCAACAATTAATCATACAAGTAGTAACTTATCTTGGCATATGCGATGTTTATCTCATTCCGGGTTACTAATCCATACTGATCCGAGTCTTGTAACAAATTATATAAGTGTGTGTCATAATCAACTGTGTACATTAACACAACCCCACCTCCCCTTATCTGGTTTCATAACTCTACATTTCTCGTGTTTCAAGAGTTCAATCAATTCCATTTCTTTTTCACTAATATTAGCAGAGGAACCTTGCCCATTACTACGTTCACATACCCTAATATCTCTTTCAACTAACTTTTCGAACACTTTAAGAGAAGGATGGATGGAGGGGTTAAATGCACTTCTCCTAGTCAATGTAGGGCCATCATGAGTCTGTCCTTTGAACAAAATATTTAAATTAAGCTGTCTAATGAACAATTTTAAATCAATTAAAGTGTTGGCAGTAATCCCAGGTCGAGAGGGGACATATTGAAACCCTTTGGAAAACAGGTCAGAATATTCATCTGTGAGTGTCAGCTCAGTAAAATAAAAAATAGTAAAATTACCTTTCCTAGCAATTAAATGCTCACTCCCTATGTCCTCTATGTCGTTGAAATCTGTTAAAATGTCCTGTGGAATTAATTTGGTGGAAGATTCCACCCCCTGTTTTGATATCTCCCCCCTCTCCCTCCCCTCGTCGTCGAATACTGAAAATCCTGGAAGGATTGTTTCCTTTCCTTCTCAGCTAATCTTTCACTTCTCAGGACCTGTTGTTCAGGCCCTTGGCTGATAAAATTATTATGGTTAGTGTGAAATGTATTAGTCCTATCCACAAAAACATTGTCAGCTTTGTTAGCCTATCCCCCTTACTTAGGGGCGGGGTATGCTCTACCTTCCTTGTACTCAAGTAAGTCTCTCTCTAATTTTTTAATCTTTCTGTTGACCACCTTACCACAAAACTGGTCAATCTCGAAAAAAACATTCTCATAATTCTTTTTTACACTAGAAAACTTGTTATCATTGAGTACAATTTGGTTTAAAGAATTAAGGTCCTTCAAGAAAATATCCGCTTTACTTTCATAGTCTCTAATCATTAAATTAATAACCTCAATCCCAGTTTTATTGAACACTTCACAAAGTTGATCATAAAGAACAGTCCCTGTTTGTACATTGTTAGGAAACTTAAAAATCCGGAGCCCTTTAGGGGCCCAGTTCACATGGACACATTCTTTGAGATATTCAATCTCAAGCTGATTGGATTTAATGCGTATAATTTGTCTCTGAATCTGCTAAAGTTATCATCCACATTACTTTTAAAGTCGTTTATAGTACCTTCATTAAAACTGAAATGCTTGGTAGTCCAAGAATCGAAGTTAAAACCGTTCACATTGTTGTCCGTTCGGACCCTGTATGCCCCTCGATTCATACCCGTCGTAGGCGATGTAGAAAACTGTACATTCCCCTGTGGTAAATTTAATAGTACTTCCTCTTCCATAGCCAAGGAGGAATTCGGCACCACAAGTGCAGAACGTGACCTCTGAACCTTCGGCAACTGTTGTTGGTTGCCGGGCAACGAATTATTAGGTTCCGCGTTCTTTTCATGGATACTGACAGTTAATTGAGTAAGAAGAGCCAAAATTTGTTTAAATTCACCCTGTGTTACAGGTGAATTGTCCAGATTGTCCTTAAGCATGACCGGCTTGTCGAGAAAATTCTCCGTACCCATTCCTTTTGCCATGGGAGCTCAAAACCAACCACCGAATGCTAAGAGTAGAAATGAACCAAGAAGAATAAATGCCCACACAGCACAGGACCCGGGTTTACTACCATAACAGTTCTTAAATAGTAATTCCTAAACACTAATCAATAAAAAATGTAATCAATTTTTTATTGATTAGTTAACACAATTTAGGCTTCAGGATTGGGTTTATTATATATGGATACCATTATTTTTTTGGTTTTTAAACACACATGTTTGGTTTTATTTTTACATTATAATGTTGTGTATTGTAATTATTTTGAACAATAACATTTTTATGACTGTTGGATAGTAATTATGGTTTAATTAGGTGACTTAGTATATTATTTTATATTAATTTACATTATTTTATTAGGTCACACACTATTTAACCATATTTTAATATTTGGGTTTTACCTATTTATCACTATGACAATGTAGTAGTATTTGAATAATTTATTATTTTTACATGGTAGCACTTTAAATGTTGATTAGGGAAGAAGAGTCATGTGATTAGGAATTACTATTTAAGAACTGTTATGGTAGTCATTTGCCATTTGTTCTGAGGAAGCTCGGTATTGACCGAGTGAAAGCGCTCAACCTTTACTGATTTTTGTGGAATACAGTTGCTTTTGTCTGTTTTGCGACATTATCATTTCAATTGTGAAAACCCGGGTCCTGTGCTGTGTGGGCATTTATTCTTCTTGATTCATTTCTACTCTTAGCATTCAGTGGTTCATTAATAAATGAACTGAAGAAAAAACTAATTAAAGTTATTTTATCATCGTGAAATACTGGTAGAGCAAACCAAGGCACAGTGACAATAAAAATGTCATAAAAATGTTTTATTACAAATAAAACGTTTTTATATTTTTATTGATATAGTTATATTTATAGTTTTATTGTCATTTTGCCTTGTTTTGCTCTTCCAGTAATTTCACGATAATTGTTCTGTTAACCACGGCTGTGGTTCTAACTGGGAGTGCGTTTATACCTCTGGAGAACGTTTATTCTCTCTCTTCTTCAAAGTTATTTTATTGTTTATGACCAGATTAAACATTTTTTTTCCTAATGAAACTAAAATCTTTGAGGATTTGGATGCAGTTTTATCATTTTTGAAAATAAATATCTTTGAACAAACAGAAGATATGGAATGGAATCTTGTTTCCATAAAGAGACAAGCAGAAAGACCCGGGTGGAAGATAAATGAAAAAAAGAAGAAATTAAAAGACAAATGACTTAATCTTAATGTCAGTATGTTAAAATACTTTTCATTTTTTTCACCGTTTTTTTACTTCCCTTTTGTTAAGTCCTTATTACAAGTGAACGTGCCTCGTTTAACAGCTTGATGAAATCATTGGGAGATTCGGATGTCTTTACACCAAGGTAAATTAATGTCTTTACATTTGCAGCCTTTATAAATCAAACTTTCTTATACTTTTCTTTAGATGCTATAGTATACATTAAGATTCATAGAACAGTTTTTATTTGCATAGTTAAAATAATGTAATGTTAGAGTTGCTGTAAATATAGCGTCTTCTACTAATGTTTTCACCTTATTTCTATATAATCCAAGTCTGCCTCTCTTCTAAATAATTAACATATATTTTGTTATGCGCTTATCTAGAATGTGTCAATTTAACATAAATTTTAGCACATTCCATAATTTTTGTTCATTATATTCCTTTAGTGTTACTAATGTTGAGGTCACATTTCATCATTAACGTATGTATTATCTTTGTCTTTCCCGTACTTTAGATTCCTGTTTTTCTGAAGGGATCTGTTTTATCTCTAAAATAAAGCTGCTTGTATTAGTAGTGCGATTCTTTTTTGGTAAATGTGTGCCTTCAAGCTGCTAATGATTTGATCAGCTGTGTGGTGATATGCATTTTCTTGTTCTTGATTGTGTGCTGTGATTGTATGATAAGACTTAGTAGTTTAGGATTCCTGGGTTGAAAGTTAGGTGTTTCCAAGAGTAGTTTGTCTTCTTTCGTGGTGGTGGTGTTTCTTGTTTTGACCCTTGACTTGACTTTGGAAGCGTCAGTGGATTGTGGTGTGTGAACGGTTTGCAGTTTTATTGATGCAAAGTGTTTTTGCATTTGGATTTTGGGTTGGGAAGGGTGACTCTAATGCATTGGGAGGACACTGGGTTAGGTATGTTTAGACTGTGACTGATGAGTAGTAAGATTCTATGTCTCTCTGCTCAAGCTTCCCAAACTAGAGTCAACTGTAGACAGTCATTTCGTTTTTTTGCTTTTACGAAACCTAATCTTCCCGCCGAGTCTGTGTGATGCACTCAACTAATAGTAATGAGTGTTGGTGACATAAACTGCTTCTGGCTGTCATTCAAGTGAAGGGGTGGGTATTATCTATGCAAAATGACACAGGAGTTATTACACTACGTAGTTTTAAATATTGGAGGCAGCAATATACATCCGCTTTATAACTGAGTTAAGTAAACCGAAGCAATAACATGACAATTTCTATAAATTATTTTTATTTGTTTATTACTTCATTTCATTGTTTGGTCCCTGTAGTGTAGTGAGTACGGAATACTTATGTGCATTCATTCTTACTTTGGAATCTGTATTCTTATAACTGCTGCTGACCTTCGAAGTGAATAAATACTTTTTTTTTTTATTTCTCTTTAATGTTTACATTTAAATTCTTCATTGCAGCTATAAATAAGTAAGAATTTAATAGAGTAACAATCTTGACAGTTTTTAGGTGATATTTTAAAATTTGAAAACATTTTAGATTTCTAATGAATCATTTTTACTTTTCACAGTAGATATCAATTTAAAAAGTTCTTTAGCTAGCAGTTCTTTTATTTGTTCAATATATTTCTACTGATTTTAGGAGCTTTAGCCTTTCCATAATAAAATCACTTTGTGGAGTTTGTGATTACCTACAAGTTCTACTGTAGGTTTCTGTGTGTAAATAGTGTGTAAGTGTGTGTAAGTCCTTATGATGGCTGTTTTTTTTTCTTTTCATTGAAATATTTTTATTAAAATGATGATATTTTTTTCTCTCATACTTAAAAATCTTTGCTAATATTTTTGGGAAAATTCTAATATGTATGAAAGGCTTCTTAATTATTATTTTATTGTATGAATAGGTGTTAGGACTGTTAAACAACGTATAGACCAAATTGTTGAAATCTGAAAAGGCAGTATCATTCTGACAAGAGACTTTAACTGAATTTTAAAAGATGATGACACTAATACCACTAGAAAGAGAAAAATAACTGCAAACCAGCAAAGGAATTATTAATATTTTTAGATTTCGTACATATTAAGGATATATAGGAATTTTCAGATACAGATTATTTGTTTTTCACTCATTGCTCACCTAAGCATGAAACCCAGGCCAGAATAGATCGTTTATATACCAAATGACCTAACAAATAGCTTAGACAAAGTTAAAGTGGTGTCTTGTCCACTTTCAGATCACAATGCAATAACTTTTGATTTACTTTTAAAATATAACAGTATTCCTACTAAGCATATATCTACTTATATAAGAACAAATAAGAATTTAACCTTAGTAAGTCTGGATATAGATAGTGCTTTTGACTCTGTAAATTGAAATAATCTCTCATTGGATTTAAAAGGAAGTAACTTTTCGAGTAATTTTATATATCGCATTAATATTCTTTATGAAAATACTTATGCTTATGTAAAAACAGGTTCATGCAGCCCAGAATCAGTCAGGATTTCTAAGTGAACCAAGCAAGGATGTCCACTTTCACCTTTACCTTTTACATTAGTTATATATCCATGTGCCAATTTAATAAGAGCATTACCAAATACTATAGGAATTCAGATAGGCAAGAGCTTAATTTCCAAAATTCAGTTGTTTGCAGATGATACTGTTATGACCCTGAAAGAATGCAATAATTCGCTCTCAACCATTTTTAATTTAATGGAAATCTTTCAGAAAAAAATCTGACCTCAGTTTTAATGAAAATAAAACAAAAAATTACCTATAAATTATAACTCTAATGATGTAGAAAAAAGATTTAATAAATATATTCACAAAAATGATAACTTATTTAGGAATAACTGAAAATCTCAACAAAGTAATAACGATCAGTTAGAATAATAGTTTAACTTCTGTAGAGCATCTTATAAATAAATGGAATATATATTTTTTTGCAATGGACAAGAGACTTTCCATAATCAAAATGGTTATCCTAACAAAAATCTTGTATATTATACAGTCATCATCTCGTCCTCCTAGAAGTTATATAAAGAGTTTAATCCCTTAATTTTTAAATTTGTGTGGTTTCCTAACAAACTCAGAATAGTTTTAAACCATCATATCAAAGACTGGTCTGTTGGAGGCATTGATTTACCAGATTTAGAATTATATTCTGTATAATCTATGGTCAAATAATTATACTGCTAAGTGCAGAAATTTTCAAGGAAGTTTTTGGATACAATCCAACTGTCTTAAACATTCATTTTTTTAATTTCAAACAATTCCTTGCTCTGGTTATTAAAAGAATATTTCTTAAACATTATTTCTTGCATCTCCATTATAATGAATACTTTGAGAATTTTTATTTACAGAAATCCAATGTATAAAGCATGGATCTCCCCCATCTTTCCAATGGCTTTTACTTAAAATCATATTTCTACTCTAAGCTTCCCTACAATGATTACTTTTAAAAAAAAAATCTGATATAATGGTATCAGTTAATGGATAAAGAAAATATATAGTCTGCTTATATACAATTAATAAATTTGATTTGAGTGAAGATATGTGGCTGCATGTGCAAAACTGTAGCCATTTTGTAGAATATAAAATTAAAGTTATGCAACCAAGGACGGGAGATTCTATTCCTAAATTAATTGATTTTTTATATCTTCTGGTACAACAGAAAATATCTGGAAAATGTATTTTATCCAAAATATATAAAATAAAAAAAAAAAGATTTGGAATAGAATATAGAAATCTGTTGGAATTCATTTAAACTTATAAAAAATAAACCTCCGAATTATTAAGATAAAAAAATCTAATCTTGATATCATCAAAGCAAGCTACCTGTCACTTAAATGGAGATTATTTTCATGGAGGTTCCTACACATATTTTTATTTACACCACACAGAATTGAATTAATGTGCAAAAGTAGGATGATTTGTTGAAGATGTAAAGTAGAGCTCAAAACTGACTGATAACATTTTTTATTGTGTTATACTTAAACATTGATTTTTTACAGGCTCTGTTTACTGATAAATTTTCTTTAACCAAATCATATGTTTTTTTAACAGTTTAACACCCCCTTACCTGATTGTGTCATGAAATTGAAATATGCACTTTTATGGAGTATTCTGACAATTGCAAGAAAGATTGTAACCAGAAATTAGAAAAACGAATCTACTCCCTTTTTTAATGAATTCTTGAACATTGCAACTGAACTTTGTCAACAGAAACTTATTACCATCAAGTCAATGTCTTCCAGAATCACTTCTACATATAACATGTGGAAAAATCTTAAACTATTAAATTATTGCTGAAACTCTTAAAATAACTGTTAACTATTGAAAACTTTTAGAATGCTTGTTGTTTAGTTGACACCCATGTAAATAGTTGGTTTGTTGTGTTTTTGAAAATTATTTTCTTTTTTATTTCCCCCATTTTAATCAAATATTTCTTTTTTTAAATTATCGCTTGTTTACTTCTTTAAAATTCAATAAAATAAGGGAAAAAAAGAAATCATAGCCTTTCTCATATCTATTTGAACCCATGTCACACTTTCTCCAGGCTTCTTGTTACAGTAAAAACACTCAAGAAAAATAAATATATTTTCAAACTTCATTCCATTTTAAATTGCATCAAACATATAAAACCATTCAATCTTTCCAAAGAGCTGGTTTACTCCTGTAAATAGTGGCAGTTGCCCCAAATTGATAGCTGCACCCACAGACATTACATAGTCTAAAGTCAAGCTTAACCATGCCAAAGCAAAAAATAGAGCCTGTGTTCCTTTTTACACTGATTGCAGTGAAAGTTGAATAGCATTTTTTTAATGCTTGCTGTTCCAATGTGTTAATTGTCTTACTAGCTCTGAAATTTGAAGGGTTAGAGAGTAAGAGGTGCTTTTGTGCTTTTACTGTGTGTGTGACTGCAATCTATATGCGACTCCATGGTCTGCTTTTACCAGAACAATGTAGTATGAAGAAAACTGAGAGGCTGTTCCAAATAAATAAAGTAAAATACAATAAAAGCACATTAGTTTTACGAGAGCTAATGTCAGATTCTGTTAAGAAAAAACAAAAAAATGTACTTTCATTAAAAATGTCACCTTTTAATTTTTGACTTGACAGTAAACAGACAAAGGTGTTTAATTAGCAGCTCAGGTGCCAATTGGAATTGGTAGGGGGAAAACAGGAGTTATGATGGAGCTTGGTCAGCTTGCCTCCCTTTTGGGAAAGGATTTAGATTGAATGTCCTGGTTATTCAGTCATGGTAGAGTCCTGGATGGAGATCAGAAACTACTTGGGAGCACTTGCTTTGGCAGGGGTCAGAGAAGTCTTGAGAGGTCATGTCACAGGCATAAGCAAGTGACATACCCTCACTAGTGCCTACTGCATACTCAACCTTGAGACGACTTGCTGGATATGTGCAGTGGGGTTAGGGGTTAATTTGAAAATCCCCACTCTCTTCATTGGTGGCACCACTCCTCTGCTTGGCTGTTGCCTTTAGGGGAATTGTGTGGACTGTAGTACTATCATCTGTTAGGGAACCAAGAGAACAAATGGGCCTCTAGAGTCGAGGAGAGGCTTGAGGGTTAAAACATGCCCAAGTATGAAGGAAAGAAAATCAAGTAAAAGCTGTATGTGCAGTTCTTACAAAAAAAAAACAATTGTTGCTGGCAGCCCTAGAAGGTCGCACTGTTGGGGTTGCAACTGATATTAACTAAGCTACACATACACATCACTGTTTGTGGTGATTGCCATATAAAAGACCTTGTGTGTGCTACTCATATGCAAGATTGTCATGTCCTGTCATAAAAGTACAAGCATTCAGTAAATTACTGGAGGTATCTGGTTGGCCTGCACTTGTGAAAGTGCACAGTCATAAAACTAGCAAGTGATGTCTTGAAAATGACAACCTGCAGAGACATGCAATACAAGACATTTTAAGTACAGTCAGTGACTAATAGAGAGGGCATTTATGAATTTGTTACTTTTATGACATGTTAGTAATAGGGGGTTGAATGCACTGGAAACTACAGATAACACTGTCACACAACAGCAATGTAAGATTGCCTACTTTGTTTTAGAGTCAGAATTGTTAGTTTATGTCCAGGTACGTCAGGCTGGCTCTATGGCATGCAGGCATGAAACTGGGGAAGGTTTGGAGGGTAGATGAGAGTGAGTAGCTGACACCATCCTGGAGGTAGAGAGTCAGTCCAGCTCAATGCAGCACTGTCACCTGCTGGAGAGAAAGGTGCATTGGCATACAGCAGATGTTTGTAGATGTGTGTTTTAATCTGGTAAGTTTGCATAGTAGTCTTGATGTGGCTTGTACAGGAACTTGCATTCCCAGAGGGAAGTCATTGCAGGGCACTTACATCTGTTAATTTGTGTATCAGGCACCAAGCAGGGAGTGTTGAGCCAAAATTATAAAAACCTTAATTGGCTACCTGTGAGACGTGTAGACCAACTGATTACAGGAGAGTGGTGGTTTGCAGACAGCAGGGGGTAAAAATATATTTAAAAAGTCAAAGCATATCTCTGCATTGTTGTCCACATATGTCATTTGACAAATGTTTTACACTGGATGCCCTTCCTGTCGCAACCCTCCCCATTTATCCGGGCTTGGGACTGGCACAAAGAAATACACTGGCTTGTGCATCCCCAGTGGCTGAAAGGGAAGGTCTGCAAGAGGGTAGTGAGACCAGTTATGTTATATGGGTTGGAGGCAGTGGCATTGGCAAAAAGACAGGAGTCAGAGCTGGATGTGGCAGAGTTAACGATGGTAAGATTTTCACTGGATGTGACAAGGGTGGACAGGATTAGCAATAAGTATATTAGAGGGTCAGTCCAGGTTAGATGGTTTAGAGACAAAGCCAGAGAGGCAAGATTGCATTGGTTTGGACATGTGCTGTGGGGGGATGCTGTGTATATTGGGGAAAAGGATGCTAAGGATGGAGCTGCCAGATAAGAGGAAAAGAGGAAGGCCTAAGATAAGGTTTATGGATGTGGTGAGAGAGGGCATGTAGGTGGTTGGTGTGGCAGAGCAAGATGCAGAGAACAGAAAGAAATGAAAACGGATGATCCACTGTAGCGACCCCTAATGGGAACAGCCGAAAGAAAAAGAAGAAAACATTTCTCTACATTCCCATGAGACAAATATCATGTTTGTAAGGAGGTGGTTTTTACTCCATGCACAATATCTTTATTTCCCTAGACAAAGTAATTGTAATATTGATATTGTTTTAGAAATGTTAGAGGAACTAATCAGGTGAGTGGTCATACAGCTTTACTCCGTGCTAGTGGAGATCTATACACTTCCACTGTAATGATGTTTTACAAAACATCTTACATCATTCCCAGGGAGTAAGGCATGGGCTGGAACGATAAATGCACAGAGCATTTGTACTTTGGAAACCTGATTTGATTTCCTTTTCCCTTGTGTTGTATAGAGCATTTACAGCTTGTGTAAACATTATCTATTATCACTTTTACACTGTACAGAAAAGTTAATGTCCACATCTGAATTTGTCTAGCCTAGTGCTAAAAATGTGATATTTAGATAAGACATGGGCTACTGATTCATAAAGCACTTCAAAATGAAATAAAACACTTATGCAATTTACTAACAATAATGTGTACTGCATCACAAGCAGACAGCAAAACAGGGCTGCTGTGTTGATATTTGAAATGTAATTAAACATCAGGAGAACAAGTCCAAACTCCAGGTGAATTCAATGAGACCATACCCAACCAAAGTTCAAAACAGAAGTAATAGAATTTTGTAACAACCATCCTTCACACTAAGGAAACAGTCCCAAAAAGACCGAATATCAAGGAGCTCTTCAAGAACAGAAATTAGCAAGGATGACATAGAATTACTGTCATCCAAAAACAATGTAGCGACAGTCACCAGTGCTGCAATAGTAACCCTGAATGATAGAATAACCGATATCCCTCATGTGTCACACAAAGTCTTTACTCAGCAGCAATGTAACTATGAAGCATGTAATACTGTCAAGGCATTAAAGCAGCAATACTGACTACTAAGGATCACCGCTGCCTGAGATGATGTGTAGATGCAGTTCCAAATGATTAAACTAAAGCCTTTAGTGTTGGACAACAATTATCAAAGTGGTAAGGGGCCTCAAACCTTGAATTCTGTAACTGTGTAGACCCATGAAATTTTGTAACATTGCCAGAAGTGATAGGAGAAAAGTTCTCAGAATGCACAAGCTAAAATAATGTTTAAACTTTTAAACATGACAAAAGTCAACTTAGGCAGCCAACTCCCATCATCTTTGTCTAAGGCACATAGCTTCTAAAACCATAAGATATAATGTCTTCTTTCTGTTCTGAGAAGTAGGTACTGAACAGCTGGGGGCCTCGGACAGACCTCTGTGGAATTCTGCTGGTGACGATCTGCTGGCTAAAGAGGGAACCTGATGCTATTCATGTCATTATTCATCACTGATAGGTCTTGGATCTGACCTCTTATCCGAGATGGCAACTGATGGACAGATCCAGAGCTCAAGCTCCTCCCCTTCCCATAATCCCCTACTGACTTGTAACCCTCCCGATCTCGTTTACTTCTGAAACACTTAAGGACGTGATTCCAGTAGCTCAAGCCTTCTGTTGCAGATAAGTGTTTTCTTTGGGGAGTTTCTTATCCTTTTGTTTGCTATAATTTTTCTTGAGTCTCTTTTAGGTTTTTAGTGTAGTCAGTTCTAGGTTTCCTCCCCTCCCTGTACTTTTATCTAGTTTGTCTGTTGGGTTCCCTCCCTTTTTCACATGGCCCCTTCTCTCCTCAAATAGCTAGCTATTTAATTAAAAAAAAAAAAAAAAAGTAGTCATTTTGAAGTGTGTATTTAGTACTTTTTGCTGTTTAGTTTTAAGCTGTTTTTCTTTTTAGTGGGGTTGTGTGTGTGTGTGTGTGTGTGTTCATTCGTTCGGCCTTTTGGTTGGTGCGTGTGTGCCTTTGACTGTATGTCTGATAAGCCTTCTGGCTTTAAAAGATGCTTCTGGTGTGGTCAGAAGATGCCTCCTTCCAACTTGCATGAAGAGTGTATTTATTGTTTAAGAGAGTCCCATCTCAAGATTGAATGCAACATCTGCACCGGATTCAATCTGAGGGCTCTCATGAAACACAGAAACAAATTGCTTTTGAAAGGGTTAGCTAAGGGTGGTCCCCTGGCCTAGGGCTGTCCATCCACAGCTTTCCAGGATCCTAAGAAGAGGTCTTTACCTACTCCTAAGGGTTCTCCATCTAAAAAGCAGAGGCTCTCGAATCACAGATCCCCAGATCGGAGTCCAACCTCTACAGCTTCAGATCCAGGCTCTTCTGCTCCGAGGGCCTCGGCTCAACCTCTTGGATCTGAGGCCTTGACGCCTTAGAGGCCTTCAGATCTGAATCAGCAGAAGCCTTCCCCGGATCCAGACGGTTTGTCAGATCTGTCTAGCACACCGGCTAAAGCGTCGGATCCTCTTAGGGCTTCGGATCTGATAGTCATTGATAGCTCTCCCTCCAGATCTAGATCACTGGATCCGATGTGCCGGAGTCGGTCCCCCTCCATTGATCGTAGGACATTGTCTAGATCTCCAGCTAAATCTCCTTATCTTCCCAGTCTTCCAGAAGTTTACTACCCACAGATATGGACAGGATGATGAGGAGTTTCCTCAAGGCCCAGATCGAGCTGGACTTGTTACTGTCTCCAGCTCAGTTGCCTAGGGGGTCCTTCTCCATCCACAGGACTTCACTCTCCTCTTCCGACCCATCAGGATTTGGAATGCCAGGATCAGACTATTCCTTGTGAGAGATCAACGGTGTCCAGTATCCCTCCCTTTCTGACACCATCAGGGTCTGTTCCATTGCCCACGGAACATGCTGTGCCTCGGTCCCGTGAGGTCGGTGCTGGTTCCCTGGGGGTGGGGTTGAGTCTGGAGTTTTTGGACCATTCCCTTCCCTTGGGGCATCAGCGCTGGACAGCTTGGGGCCAACATCATCTAGAGACTTTGGTGCTGCGTCGGGGTCCTCCCTCCTCCCTTCCTGGGCAGTTGCAGCTGTGAGGGGGGGGGGCTCTTCCAGTCCATCAGCATTTTGGATTGTAGAGAGGACCTTCTCTAGCTTGGCAGTCGCCTCTTCTTCATCATCTCTAGGTCTTCCCTAGTCTCTCTCTCTACCTTGGACGGTGAGGCCTCATCATCCTTCCAGGGTCAGCCCTCCCACGGGCACCTTCAGACTGGCACTACCCCACTTGGCATCCCTGTTTCTTCTGAGTCCTCCCCAGAGCCCACCATGGAGGAACCCGCTTGAAAGAGGACATGTAAGAGGAAGCCCTTGGACTCCCCTAGAGAGTCCCTCACATAGGACACGGATTTTGAGGAGAGAGATGGGTTCACCCCCCCCCCAGGCTTTCGCCTAGGAAGTGTCCTTCGGAGACATCCTCAAAATTCTCAAGCAAAGAGGCGGTTGGTCTACTCCCACCTCTTCTTCAGATGAATCTGTGTTCCTGAAGGCCTTCAGGATGGGCCTATCTTCTACCTAGGTGTCCCCACCTGCCGACGAGCTTGTAGAACACATGCTGGCAGGGCTTGGAAGGAGCTGGACACAGTGGAATCAATACCCAGAAAGGCAGATAAATTCCACAGTCTCCCCAAAGATAAGTGTTTTTTGGAGTAAGGGCGTCCCCGTTGATACAATCATGGTGGCCGTGGCTACTAAAAAGGAACTTGTGGAGCTGAACTCCTTGATCCATCCCCTGAATAGAGAGTCTCGGGCAATTGACCATTTCGGAAAGTACGTGTTTGCCTCAGCTACATTTGGACTTAGGGCAAACAACTACATGGCACATTTCACCCAGCTTCACAGGGATTTGGTATTGGAACTCACCACTTCCCTTACAGAGTTACTGCCTATGGAGAGTCTTAAGCTAGTCTCTCCTAAGTTGTCTTTTCTGACTTCCCTGGCTAATGCCTCAATGAAGATGGTTTCCAGTACGGCGGAGGCCACCTCTCAAGCGGCTGGCACAGGAATTGCCATTAGACAGCATGCCTGGCTTCACCTTTGCCAGTTTGTCAGACCCTTCAAGGCATCTTTTACCAACACCCCATTTAATGGTTTGACCTTGTTCGGACCTTCCGTCAACTAAACATTGACCCGCAGTGAGCAGGAGGGTAAGACTCTGTCTGTGGTGGGAATCAAGTTTTCGACTCTACAGTGATACTTGTCTAAGACTCAGAGGGAGAGTAGGAAACTTTGGTTCCGCAGGACTCCGTCCTCCTTCCAGGATGCTCCCCAAGAATCCTCTTCTGCAAGCTGGGGCAGACGGTTCAATGGTAGGTGCCACCCCAGAGGCAGAGAGGTTCTCCCGGGAAACTTTCTCAGAGAAGCCCTTTCAGCTCTCCTGAAGCGCTACTCGACTGTCCTGCCCTGGAGACAGTTGGGGGACAGTTCTCCCTGCACCCACTAGCCTGGACAAATATAGTTTCTGATCAGCTGGTGATGAAGATTATTTCCAGGGGTTACGTCATTCCCTTTTTTCAGTCCCTCACCGGTATTAAAATCTCTGATGTTCCACCCCACCAAAGGGAGTTGGCCCATTTCTAGGTTCAAGACCTTCTTCTAAAAAGAGCCATTCAAGAGGTCCCAACACGACAATTAGGGTCCAAAACTTACTCTCACTTCTTTTTGTTGCCAGAAAAGACTGGGGACCTGTGTCCAATTTTGGACCTCAGTGAACTGAGTCTGTCAGTCAAGAAGTGCAAGATGTCCTTCTATTCTCATGTTGCAGTAGTCTTACAGTGGGATCCTCCACCTCAAGCGACCCGAACGTCGGTTCCTATACAAAAGTTTTCAGCCTGGTTGCTGTTGGTGCGTGGGACGTCACACATAGGGCCATAAACCAGGGACCTTAAATGTGACGTCTGCATGCACAGACCTCAGAACTAACTGCCCAGTCAGACAGTAGCCTAGGAGATGCCAAAATATGCCCTTCAGACTGCTGGAATGCCACAGACTGTCCAAAAATGACCCTAGTGCTGGTAGTGGGTCTGTGAAGGCCCCTAGTCCTGTAGATATGAAAATAGGAGGTCAGGAGTGACAGAAGGAATGCTGCAACATGGAAAAGGACATCTATGGTTATGGTAAGATTTTGCACAACTATTCTATGTCCTTCTATTCTCATGTTGCAATATTATTACTGTGGGAGAGTACCACAGCGCAAGAAGTGTGGAGGTAGAGGTAGCGGCTTCCAGAAATCTTTGCAGGATTGCTGTTGTGAAACCAGTTTTGACTGTTGCTGTGGGATGGCCCATATGGCCCTATATGTGACGTCCCACGCACTAACAGACAACCAGGCTGAAAGCTTTTGTATAGGAGCTGACGCTCAGGTCACCTTAGGTGGAGGATCTCACATTAAGAATACTGCAACATGGAAGAGAAGGACATCTATGGTTATGGTAAGATTTTACACTGTTCTTTCTGGATGGTCACTGTTCAGTCCATTCTGCCTCTTTTGCACAAGGACGATTGAATGTGCTCAGTGGATCTCAAGGACGCGTACTATCATATCAAGATTGACAAATGCTCCAGGAGACACCCGCGCTTTCAGTTTGGGGCCAATCACTACCAGTTCAGAGCTCTGCCCTTTGGACTCACCACAGCCCCCTGCGTGTTTACCAAATGTAAGGCAGTGGTAACAGCTCATCTCAGGCTGCAAGGCTTCCAGATTTTTCCATACCTGGACGATTGGCTCCTCACAGCTCCCACAAGGCATCAACTGTCAATGGCTACCAATTATAACCTCATCCTCTTTCAGGATCTTGGCATCATGGTCAGTCTGCCCAAATCCAATCTTTCTCCATGCCAGAACTTAGAGTTTATCGGGGTTCAGCTGGACATGGTGTCAGATATTGCAGCACTTACCCCTATGCAGAGTTCAACTTACTCTGGATCAGGTCTATCACTTGCTGGTTCAGGAGCATCCAGCAGCCCACCTAATTCTACAAGTGTTAGGCTTTATGGCGGGTGCCATCCAGTTAGTGCCACTCGCCAGGTATCACATACAGGTTCTGCAGTGGACCTTGGCAGTTCAGTGGTCAGCTCAAGTTCATCCCATGTCCATGCCCATCAGGATGACTCAAGTGCAGAAATCACTTTGCTTGGTGGCTTCAGTCTCAGGACCTGACTCTCGGCAGACCCTTCTGTCTTCCCCTGCCCAGGGCCACAGTGGCCACGGAAACCTCCCTGTTGGGGTGGGTGGCATTTTTAGGGAAGGACGGTTCAAGGCACGCGGTCCCCCACATAGACCAAATTGCACATAAACATCCTGGAGATGAGAGCAGTCTTTCTAATGTCTCCCTCTCGAGACTATAACAATTCAAATGGACAGTATAGCAGTGGTCTGGTCATCAACAAGCAAGGGGGAACGTGGTCTTATCCCCTGTGCAGAGAGGCCATGAGAGTATGAGAATGGGCGATGTCTTCCAGATGCTTTCTTCTTGCAACTAACATTCCCAGCAGTTCCAGTATGCTGGCTGACAAACTCAGCAGGTCTGTCTTGTGTCCTCACGAGTGGTTCTTGAATCCATCAGTGGCACATCACATATTTGACCATTGGGGTCAGCCATGCTGCGATCTCTTTGCCGCACCACAAATGCAGAAACTACTTTGCCCTGATCCGCCCAATGGGGGAGTCAACCAGGGATGCTCTGGTTCATGATTGACCATTAGGATTCCTCAATGCTTACCCCCCAACTCCCCTAATTCCCAAGGTCCTACAGAATGTCCGCCGCCTAAAGACCCCTTTTGGCCTCTTCAGTCTCATCTGAAATATCCTCCCAGGATATTAGATCCTGTCCCAGATCTCATTTCCCATCCCTTGGGGCTTTCTCTTCCTAATCTACAGACTCTTCATCTAACCACTTAATTCCTTCCATTCCAGTAATCCTTTCCCAGTCCAGGGACCTCTTGCTGGTAAAACAATATTATCTCAGCTTCTGAGAAGCCTGCTACTAAGAAGGTGTGTTCCAGTAAATGGAAAAGATTTTCTATCTGGGCCAGACAATGAAATTTACATCCCTTTTCAGCCCCAATTCCTGACATTTTGTTGTTCTTGGCTTCCCTCTTCTAGGAAGGTGCTAGTTTCTCCACGAATAAACTCCAGTTGGTGGCCATCTCTAATTTTCCTTTGAATGAGGATCCCACCTTTTCTTCTGAACTATGTAAAGCTTTTCTCAAAGGAGTCTTTCTTCTTAGACCTGCTATCAAGGATCTCTCCACACCATGGGACTTCACTCTGGTGTTGCAGTCTTCGACATAAATGCCTTTTGAACCAGCTGCATCTTGTGATCTTAAGTTCTTGTCTTGGAAGACTGCCATCTTGGTGGCTATTACTTCTGCCAAGAGAGTTTCCGAGTTGCAGGCTGTCAGCATTAAGCCCTCTTTTATGGTACTCCATAAGGATAGGGTATCCCGTAGGACAAATCCTTTGTTTGTGGCTTCAGAAGCTAACCTCAACCAATCTATTCAGCTACCAGTTTTCTTCCCTAATTATTCCAATAAGGGGGAGTATACTTTTCATTGTTTAAATGTCCATAGGCAGCTATGCTTTTATCTTAAGAGGACTGAGAAATTTTGGAAGTCGGACCAGCTTTTCGTGTCTTTTTCTCATGCCAGAAAGGGCCTGTCAGTTACTAAGTTAACTATTTCCAGATGGATTGCTAGCTGTATTTCCTACATTTATGACAGCAGGCACATGGAGCTGACCAGACCAGTTAAAGCCCACTCTACTAGGTCTGTGGCTACGTCTTCTTGACTAAGCTTTCTTTGGATGAGATTTGTTCTGCTGCTACTTGGTCTAATCCCCACACTTTTGTTTCACACTACAAGTTGGATTTAATGTTTAGGAACAGGGCTTCCTTTGGTTCTTCTGTGCTCTGGCATATCCTTCCCTGAGGCCACCCAGGGTTCATAGTAGCTGGGGACTCTGACCCATCTGTGATGACTAATGACATAGATAGCATCAGATAATGAGTTGTGTACTTATAACTTGGAATCTGTGCTATCCAGTGTCATTAGTCATCACATTACCCCCTCTTTCCCTCCTTCCTATTGGCAAACTGGTAAATCCTGAGGGATGTTTCTTCTTGGAGGTAGTTAGTCTCCTGGGCAATTCATGCTGCCTTTTTCTTTCTCCAGCAAACTCGATCTGAGGGTTACAGGTCAGCAGGGTATAATGGGAAGGGGAGGAGCTTGAGCTCTGGATCTGTCCATCAGTTGCCAGCTCGGATCCAAGACACATCTGTGATGAATGATTGGTTTGGGTCCGTGGTTTGCATCTCACCTGTATAACATGGAAGGAAAAACTGGGAGGAATATCTATCCATCTAATGCTGCTGTTCAGTTGTATCCAACTCCTATAGTGATCCCATTTATAACCAGTCTCATCTACAAATGCATATCCATTGTTTTTCTGAAAGTAATTTGTTTTTTCAGTGTATGTTTTTCACATATTCAGAGGCTTAAAAGTCTAACCTGTCAGACTTGCTATAGTATTTTATTAGGGTAGTAATGAACCAAAACACAGAAATGCACTGAAGTCTGTTCAGCATTAGTGAGTTTCAGACCTGTCTGTCCTTGCGTATACTTACCTTCCTGTCTGAACCAGTGCTGGCAAACACAACTGAAGTCCTGGGAAAATAAACCTGAAAAAAAGTTTGTTTGGTTTCTTAGGCATTGTTGGAACTTTATTCTGAAGTACCCACCCAAAAGATAAAACCTTTTTTATCAGCACTGAGCAGTTAACTTATTTGCTTATGGTAATGCATTAGTGTTCTCTGATCATCTATTTTCACTGTGTATTGGTAAGGGGTAAATGTTCTGTTTCTTTTTGCAGACCAGAAGTGAAGTGATCCACAGAATGGTGCTGCAGATAAAATGTTACTCTTGCATTACTTCTTTTTATGTCAAATGCACTCTTTGTTTTGGAGCATCTGATTGCTCTTGTCTTTTTCATTCATTTTGCTGTTTTAATTTTATTTTAGATTTGTTTACCGGGAAATTCCGACTGGGGAGAAAAGCTCCACAAGTAAAATAAGAAATATATGATAGAAATATTCACTAGAAATATACAAAAAAAGTTACATTAGGGAGGGTGGCCTAATGGTTAAGGTGGTTGCATTACAAACGCAAGGTGCAGCGTTTGAGTCTCACAAGGGATAATTGGCTAGGCTTAAAATGGCTCACAAGTGCAGTTAGCCTAGTACTAATCTATGAACCTAGTAGGTGATTATACAGTAAATAACATGGCAGGTAGCGTACACTGGACAGTTGAAGAACAAAGAACATTAAGTGTTAAGTTGAGCGGACAGTTAATATGATACTTAATGATTAAGCTGATAAGATATGAAGAGATAATGCTGTACCAAGTGGCTGGGAGTGTAATTAGTCGGGGTTGGAGCAGAGACATAACCAATGAATTTTTAGGTGAGACTTGAGAGTGGTTTTGACATGAGTGGTTTTGAATAGAGTGCTAGATGGTAATTTGGTTATCGAGGGGGGGGGGGGTGCAGGTTGTTCCATAACTTAGAATTAGCACAGAAGAATTGCGCTTCTCCAGCAAAGTTTTTGGGTTTGGTGGTGAGAAGTAGATTTTTGTTGTTGGATTTTCAGGGTCTAGAAAAGGAGTAGGGTTGTAGTAGGTTTTGAAGTGATGGATTATTATGGGGGTGGTTTATTAGTTTGTGAGCAAATAATCGTTGATTTAGGTGAAGTTGGGGGAGTTCAAGTCAATCAAGTTCCCTGATTGAGTAGCAGTGATGGCTGTAGGGTGTACCTTTTGCAAACTTTGCAAATTTATTGTAGCAGGATTCTAGTTTGTTTAGGCCAGTCTGTTTAAGGGTGGTAAGTATGGGAGAGGGATAGAGTAAGGTGGGGATTAGCTGGGAGTTGGCAATAACAGTCCTGGCTGTCCTTGTTAGGTGTTGTTTGTTTCTGTAAAGTGCCCCGAGTTTTTTTATGAACTTTTTTATGGTAAGAGATATGTGAAGGTTGAATTTAAGATTGTTGTCGATTTCCATACCTAGAAGTTTGGTGTGGTCAGATGGGAGATGATGGTGGTGGTCTTGGCATGAATGTTGAAGAGGGTGGGGGATTGTATAGATTTGGAAGGTTGAAAGATGAGGAGTTTGGTTTTGTTTGGATTGAGTTGAAGTTGGGCATTGGATAGCCAGCTTTCTACAGATGTGAATGACTCTTGTGTGATATTTTGTAGTTCTTGTAAAGTGGGGGTTGAGCAGATGAGAGTGGAGTCATCTGCATATTGTATGTGTGTGGCATGTTTGGTGGAGGTATGAAGGTTGATGAAGAGTGAGAATAGTAGGGAGCCAAGGATGGAGCCTTGGGGACCCTGAGGGAGAGTCTGGGAGACGAGGGGATAGCTGATCTTGCCAAACTACTGATTGCTGTCGGCCAGAGAGATAGCTATGGAACCAGTTGGTGGCAGAGTGGGAGAAGGAGAGATTAGTTAGAACAGAGAGAAGAATGTTGTGAGATACCATACTGAAAGCCTTTGATAAGTCCAGAAATATAGCAGAGGAGAATAGGCCACTGTTTTTATGGTACAGGATTGTGTCGGTGAAGGAAAGCAGGGCTGTGGTGGTGCAATGAAATGGCCTGAAGCCATGTTGGGTTTTAGAGAGGAGGCTGTTAGTTAATAGTTTAGTACTGTTGATTGTTCATGCTTTTGTTTACTATTTAAGCATCATGCCTCACTG
>NC_056733.1:58673739-58741239 GCF_019279795.1 Protopterus annectens
TCCCATCCATCCGTCAAGGTTTCTCTTGAAGAGGGTTAGCGAGGAGCTCTGCCTAATGTAGATTGGAATCTTGTTCCAGAGCATGGGAAGTCTCTGGGACAGGAATCTATCCCTCCAGCACGTCCTATTTGTTGTTGTGGTGAGGTTTAGATCCCTGGAACTTGTGGCTCGAGGGGATATGGTTTTCTTTAGATGGAACATGTCAATCAATTCTGGGTTGGACATGGACTTGTATGTCAGGCAGAGATCACCTCTGAGTAGGCGGTATGCAACTGAGTACAGCTGGAGTTTCTTCAATCGAGCTGCATAGGGCATCTGCTTGAGGCCAGTGATCCTCTTGGTGAGGTACTTCTGTGGTCTTTCCAGTTATTACAGGTGTCTTGTAAGGTACATCCCAAATGGGGCATTGTACTCTATGATGGGTCTGATGAGTGATGCATATAGGGGCCCAATGACCTCTTTCGATCTGGATGCAAACCCTTTTGTGATTAGGAGGGCCACATCAAAGGATTTTCTAACCACTTTGGCAATGTGATTATCAAAGGAGAGGTTACTATCTACTTGGGTCCCCAGATCCCTTATTACGTCTTCCGTATTTAGGGGGCTACGACCTATGTGGTAGTTTGTGGGTCCTTTGTCTTTTCCAAAGGGATGACTATGCACTTTTTGGCATTTAGCTTGAGGCCATGGTTTTGACACCAGGTATCTGTCTCAGTGAGACCCTTTTGGAGGATTTATAGGATATGATCTGTGACTTCTTTGTCTGTCGTCTGAATCCTGCTGAATCCTGTTTTAAGGGGATCGACATTTCCTTAGTGAAAGTGTATTAAAGCAGTTGATTACTGGTTATAGTGGCACTTGGTAGCTCCATGTTGCTTGGTTCTGAATCTTTGGGCAGGGCATATGTCATATATCGAGATGGTGCTCAGTCTTTAGAATGTACTTTTCACTGGTTCAAGGATTAATTTTCAAATACTTTTGTGGTTCTAAGAATGAGAAAATAGTGCTGTTTTGTATGTTTGCAGAAGTGAAACAGGTTCTTTTGAAAACAGAGGCAAGGTAGTCACTTTGGTATTCATTTTATAAGTAAATTACAGTACGTGTTTTTTTCTGTTTCAGAGGCATTCTTTTTCATGCTTCTGTATCCTAATTTTGTACATGAAAAGAGCCCTGTGTAGTTTTTGAGGTTTTACCTTGGTCTGTCTTGAGAAGCACTATGGTAGTAGATTTTCCAAGGCACTTCATTAATACTCATATGGATATAAATAACTGACTACTGCAGCATGGGGTAGAGTAAGCAAAATGTCTGACCCCAAGATGTTACTGTATCTTAGCTCTTAATCAGTAAGAGTAGTTCACTGCAAGTGATGTCTTATAAGTAATCCATTTCATTAGGGTAGAGATCAGAAACATGACAAGCTTCAGGTCAGTATCTGTGAGTATGTGAGGGGAGATTTTTACTTAGTCATTTGAACAGGTAGTCTATCCTACAGACGTCTTTCTTTTTTTCCTTTGAAAATGAGATGACCCACATGAATATGATCTCTTCAAGTCACCTCACAGTGTCTCTGCATTGTATTGGCAGTAGGAATTGTTAGCCAGTGGTCCCAACAAAAATGCTGTTTCATCCTTCAGTTTAAATAAACAGTTACTGAATACCATCTAGCTCTAGCTGATTGTGAATTGTTTAGGTGATTGTGGATTATTTAGGAGATTAGTGTACTTCCACGGTGGTGCAGCGGTAGTGTTGTTGCCTCACAGCAAGAGGTTCTCCCATTCGATTCTCCGCTGGAGTCTGCATGTCCTCCCCATGGTTGGGTGGGCGTTCGAAAGACATGTGTAAATAGGCGTGCCTTCATTGAAGGTTGAACGTCAAGCTGGCACCTCGGCGTTCGTGAAAATCAACTGCCAATCGTTAGCGGACCGGAGTTCCGCTTTGGCGACCCCTAACCCGGAAAAGCCGAAAGACAACATTCTAGTCTGATCACAGATATCCAGCAATTATGATTGGGTGTGAACTCTGTTCTCTTCTTCTTTTTTTTTTTTTTTTAATGTACGATGACATGATTTCGTACACAAATTCCTGAAGATCCTGCAGGCTCACTTATCTTCCTACTGATGTCCACAGCTACGTACGACACTATCATGGCAGTACTTTCTGAACAGATTGGATGAAATTTATTCCATTGACATTTTGTTTATATTTGGCAAATTAACCCATCACTTCGTATTTTTTCCACTCAGCCTCCTGCTTGACCACATGATTTAATGTGGACAGAATGCCAGATAACAGGTGTTCTTGTCTGGTTAGGAATTATATTTCATCAGTAGTTCATATCTTTGGAAAACACATAGTTGCTTTTATGGACAGACCCTGTCGCATGCAGTTACGTGCTTTTCTTAGGGCTGTCAAGGTAAAGTTAGGATCCCTGCATTGGATAATTTTTGCCCATTTTTGAAGTAAAGGCCTTTTTTATCTTTCTTTCATTTTTTCCAATTCATTGTGCTGACTGAGGCACAGAAATGTAGAGTAGCGGTATTTTAGTGGTTCCCTGTCAGGTTGAGGTTTAATATCCCAGTGTAATGTGGATCTTGGCAGTTTCTGAACTCCTGACCATCAAGTTTACCCTTGATCAGGCAAGTAGCTGTCCGAGACGAGTTGTCATCTTGTGTGATCTTGCCAACATTCTTGCAGTGATAGTATTTTTATGTTCTAGACCCTCCCCTTGGGGGAAATCTGAGCATTTGAGTCACCTCAAGGGTCAGCCTATTCCTGTTTGTCAATACATGTGTGCTCCCCTACAGGCTGCAACAAGGCTACCATGACTGGCTTGGATGGTTGTGTCCACATTTTCCCTGCCTCATGATAATTCCCTCCTGTCAAACCAGTGATGTCCTTCAAGAATGCAACTGCAGTCCTGACATATGGGTTGTCATGCCTCAGGCAGCCCTTCGGTCGGCCAGATTCCAAAGTCTGGGTCCGGCGTCGGCCGATGTCGCCTCCTCCCCGTCAGAGCGGCTGGAGTATAAAGGCATCAGCCGACGCCATCTTCTTCAGTCTTTCTTGCCGCGCGGTGCCCGAAGCAGAAGCAGTTCGCAAGTGCCGGTCGGTCAGTTCCTGTGTTTCCAGTTACCGAAGTCATCTAAAAGCTAAGTTCCCCATTGGGGAACATTTTTTCTTGCCTCAGCCGATGTCAGAACAAATTGAGAAAGTTAATAATTGTTTGTCTTGTGGTAAACAAATACCTCATAAGGACTTTCATTCTTACTGCCTCCCTTGCCTGGGCCCAGACCACGATGTCTCGGCCTGTGCCGCTTGTGCTTGCTTTAATAAGTGCACTCTCAGGCGCCGGGCAGAGTTTGCCGAAGACTTTTTTGGCGAATCTTACGCTTACAGCATGCCGTCGGAACAACCGACAGCACAAACTACCAAAAAACGAAAGGACCGGGACCGACATCCTCGGCCCGCGTCTTCCACCAATATAACGCCTAAGCCCTCCGCGAGTGCTTCGGTCCCTTCGGAAGCGGTAATTCAACCGCTCCAGGCCGACGACACCGCGTTAACGCATCCCTCGGTTTTGGAGGCTACTCCGGTGCCGGTTGTTGATTTTCCTCCGGAAACCGAAGTTCTGGATCTACCCAACACCATTCCAGTGGACAAAGTTACCCTGCACGTGGGGCAGCTAGGCCTCCTGTATCCATGTCAATCAAGGCCTTTGCACGTGCTAAGGCCACCAGCCAGGCCAAGACCCATCCTAAGCCTGCTTCACAGGCTCCTTCTTCTGACAAACAAATCATGTCTCTGGCTGCAGATCTTATTTCTCTTATTAGGGGGTCTCAGCCTCACCCAGACAGAGGTTCTCAGCCGCCTGCGGAAAAATGGCCTAGAACTGAGCAGGCAGACAAACTCTCTTCAGATGAAGCCTCTGGGGATTCAGAGCATTCAGAAACCCAAGAAGAATCCTTCCAGGCCTATGAGGACTCTGATGCTGAGGAATCTATTCCCTCTGCCTCCCCTCCAGAGGATTTTTCATTCAGTGAAGTCCTCCACTCCATGAGGGAGCATTTTAAGTGGCAGGGTCAGGAATTTTCTGATTCCAGGAAAAGGCTACGTACCTTCCTTAAGTTACCTCAGCACAGGCCTTTAGCTATTCCGCCAGTTTTGGATGTCCTGGATGATGTTTTCTCCGACTCCAGTGCTTCCCCTTATTCTCTCCCTCCTGCTCCTGTTAAGCCAGACCGATATTATAGGGTCCCTGACACTCACAAGCATCTCTTTAAGGCCCACTGTGTGGATCTAGAAACTATTTCACAGGGCCCCAAAGGAGTGGCTACCTCCTCAGCCAGGAACCCACTGCCAGCTGACAGGGAAGCAAGGTCCCTGGAGAGATGGGGTAAAAAAGTCTATACCTCTACCACCCTTGCCATGAGGTCTCTTAACTGCCTTTTTCATATGTTTCAGTACCAGGATTATTTACTGGATGATTTGCAGAAAAAGATAGCCTCTCCTGAGCCTATAGATAGAAAGGCATTGCAGGATTTGGTTCATAATACACAGCAGGTTAGTAATCATTTTCTACAGTGTGGTTATGATACATTGGAGGCTTCATGTAGGGCAGCTATGACAGGGGCTGTTATCCGTAGACAAGCTTGGTTGAAGGATCAGCCGCTGCCAGATCATGTTAAAGTTAAGCTCCTGGATGCACGTCTGGATAAACAGAAGCTTTTTGGAGCTAATGCTCAGGATGTGTTGAAATCTATTGAAGAGAAGGCAAAATCAGTTCAAACAGTAAAGGATTTCCTCCAGGTTCAGCCCCCAAGGTTCAGCCGGAATTGGCCTTCAAAGAATTGGTCCTTTCCAGACTCTGACAAGTGTCAAAGGGGAAAGAACAGGCGTGCACGAGGTAGAGGGCAATACAGAGGCTCCTACAGGGGATGCCAATGGCAACCACAAAATCAAAGAAATGGCACAGGTAGTACACCTGCACCACAGGGACAATCACAATGACTTACCTTTCACTCCGCCTACCAAGGCTCAAAGAGAAGCACCTATAGGTGGAAAATTATCTCTGTTCTCAAAAAACTGGCACATTATAACAAAGGACAATTGGATTCTGGACATAATAGACAGAGGATACAGGTTCCACTTCCATACCTTACCAACAGGACAAGGCATGCCAAACCTGCCACAAAATCAAAGGGCAGAGGCACTCATAGAAGTTTCAAAGCTATTACAAATAAAAGCAATAGAGAAGGTTCCTCCTCAGGAACAAGGCCAGGGATTTTATTCAAGACTGTTCCTTGTTCCAAGAAAAGAAAAACAATGGAGGCCTATATTAGACTTGTCTGTTCTAAATACTTTTCTCATGGTGCCAAAATTCAAAATGCTGACGTTACAGCAACTTCTTCCCATGCTGGGCAAGGGGTCTTGGCTGGTTACTCTGGACCTCAAGGAGGCATACCTGCATGTCCCTATCAGACACAGTTGCAGAAGATACCTCAGATTTCTTGCAGGAACAGAGCACTATCAATTCTCAGCATTGCCGTTTGGCTTATCTACTGCGCCCAGAGTATTCACGAAATGCCTGGCATCAGTAGTGGCACATTGCAGACTCCAAGGGATTCAAATATACCCTTACCTGGACGACTGCCTAATACAAGCAGACAGCAAACAGACCTTGATAAGACCCTTGGATTACCTCATTCAATTGCTGCAGGCTTTGGGATACACAGTCAACATTCAAAAATCAAGATTGCTGCCATCCCAAGAGATTATATTTCTAGGAGCAAAACTGGACACACAGCTACAAATGGCTTTCCTCACAGAGGAGAAACAAGAACATTTAACAGCTTACTTCAAAGGCCTAGCAAAATTAACCCACCTGACCGCAAGGAAGACCTTGTAGGCCCTCGGGTTCATGGCATCTTGCATTCTTCTAATTCCTCTGGCAAGACTACACATGAGAAAGCTGCAATGGTACCTAAAAAGCTTGTGGTCACAACACAGCCACAACCTAGAAGACATAATACTACTCATACCATGCCTGCAAAAGGAATTTCTGTGGTGGGCTCAAGCAAGTCACTTAAACGAAGGCATGCTTTTCAACAAACCTCAAACAAGTCAAACTATTACAGCAGACGCCTCAGACCTTGGATGGGGGGCGCACATGGACGGCAGATGCATTCAAGGGCAATGGACTCCAGTGGAGATGCATCAGCACATAAATCAAAAAGAGATGTTGGCAGTGATACATGCAATAGAAGCCTTTGGAAAATCTCTTCAACAAGGTCATCTGCTAATAAGAACAGACAACACCACTGTCATGTGGTACATAAACAAGCAAGGGGGCACTCATTCCTATCCCCTCTGCAGACTAACAATGATTCTTTGGGAAAAGTCCCTGAAACTGAACATCTACTTGCATTCCCAGTTTGTTCCGGGCAAGGACAATGTTCTGGCAGACAGATTGAGCAGAAATTTCTTGGATCCTCACGAATGGATGCTACACCCTCGCATTTTCGCACAAATAGCATCTGCATGGGGAAGACCAGACATAGACCTCTTTGCATCTCATCTCAATCATCACCTGGAAAGGTTCTGCACAAGGATACACCATCCTCTAGCTTGGAGAACGGATGCTCTTTCCTTCAGCTGGAATGCTCTAACAATTTATGCATTCCCTCCTCTACCTTTGCTCCCCAAGGTGTTACTGAAGATCAAGGCAGAACAGCCAAGGGGAATCTTGATAGCTC
This sequence comes from Protopterus annectens, assembly GCF_019279795.1. Taxonomy (NCBI): domain Eukaryota; kingdom Metazoa; phylum Chordata; order Ceratodontiformes; family Protopteridae; genus Protopterus; species Protopterus annectens. The sequence goes on from NC_056733.1 coordinate 58,680,493, forward strand.
CAGACTGGCCAAGGCAGCACTGGTATCCACTACTATTGAGCATAACTCACTCCAAACCGTGGCCCTTGCCTCAATGGCCTCTGCTCCTGACTCAACACAGTTACAAGACTGTTCATCAGAACCTGCAAACCCTAAAGCTGACAGCTTGGAGAATTCCATGACTCAGACCCATGACTCACTCTCCAAAAAAGTTCAGGAAATTTTGCTGGAGGCACGCAGACCCTCCACCAGAAAAAACCTATATGGCCAAATGGAAGAGATTCAACAAATGGAATGTCAACAAGGGACAGGATGCATCATTGGTGAACATACCTCAGATATTGGAATACTTGACAGAAATGTTTCACAGTGGCCTCTCATACTCTTCCATCAAAATCCACGCTTTAGCTATCTCAGCACATTATAATTGTGATCCACCTGTGTTCTCGCATCCTTTGCTAAGACAGCTTCTAAGAGGCATAAAGAATATCAAACCTCCAAGGAAGCTACCAATTCCTGCATGGGACCTCAATTATGTCTTGGAAAAATTAACTCTTCCTCCTTTTGAACCAGCAGCATCTTCAGAAATGCAATTTCTCTCATGGAAAATGGTTTTCCTGTTGGCAGTCACTTTAGCAAGAAGAGTCTCGGAGATGCAGGCTCTCATGGCAGTTTCTCCCTTTATCATCTTTCATCAGGACAGAGTTTCCCTCAGGACCAATCCTTCATTCATGCCTAAGGTGATATCCAGAGTGTCTCTAAACCAAGCAATTCACCTCCCTACTTTCTTTCCTAATCCTCAAAATAAAGGGGAAAGGTTGCTGCATACTTTAGACATTTACAGACAACTACGCTACTACATGGACAGAACAAAGTCCACCAGGAAGTATGACCAACTGTTTGTAGCCTATGCTGCTGGAGTGCAAGGGAAAGCAGTCACCAAACAAACCATCTCAAAATGGATTGGACACTGCATCAGATTCTGTTATTCTTTTCATGGAAAAAGTGTGCCAGCTAATATTAGACCACACTCCACCAGAGCTATGGCCACATCCACAGCTTTTCTAAGAGGAGTGGCTACAAAAGATATTCTAGAGGCTGCTACATGGAGCTCCGTGCATAAATTTACCAAACACTACAACCTGCCATTATACTCCAGATCCCGAGCAGGCTTTGCTTCGGCAGTCCTGCAGGGCCTTCTAGCTACACCATCTCTTACTTAGTCCTACCACCCCCAGCTTGTCTATGGTATTCAACCCATATGTCAGGACTGCAGTTGCATTCTTGAAGGACATAGTACAGTTTTGTACCTAGCATAAATGTAGATGTCCGATAGATATGCAACTGCAATCAGGTTTACCCTCCCTCCTACCCCTCTTTTTTTTTTTCCCCATTTTGGGTCCTTACTCCCCTCACCTATCAGCTGGGGATATATGTTATGGTGTATCTGTTTATTACTGTTGTGCATGTCTGATTTTATCAGTTTATCCATTCACCAAATTTAGCCTTCATTGGAGGGCACCTGGCATCTGGGGCAAGAAACACTGAAGAAGATGGCGTCGGCTGATGCCTTTATACTCCAGCCGCTCTGACGTCAGGGAGGAGGCGACATCGGCCGACGCCGGACCCAGACTTTGGAATCTGGCCGACCGAAGGGCTGCCTGAGGCAGGACAACCCATATGTCAGGACTGCAGTTGCATATCTATCGGACATCTACATTTATGGTAGGTACAAAACTGTACTTTCTGCCTTTTCAGTAGTGAACCAAGCATAGTGAGAGTCACCATACTACCCAGGATAAGCATGGCCATCCTCAGTGATAGGAGTGTCAAGCACCTGAGCTGCAGTTTGAACTTAGGTCACCTGGGCCTTATTCAGGGCTTTATCACTCTATGCTGTCAGTAGGGCAGGCTATGACCGGAAAGACCTCCCTAGTGAGGCTGTACCTGTTTGTTTACCCAAAATAGGGAATTGACCTGATAAACATGAGAGGGGCTGTTATATATGCAGCCATAAGAGCTGCCTTTGGTGTCTCTCTTTGGCAACCTAGCTATGAGAAGATTTGTATGATGTACTGCACCCCCCCCCGACAGAGGGCCAGTATGACCTACTTATGTCACCAGGAGACCCAAAGTACCTTTCTTCTATGAGTGCATGCTGCAGTGACTTGGCAAGCTGAAAGCCAATCCCTCTTGCAGGACATAGATTACTCTGCCATCAGTCCTCTGAGGAACTGTGGCTTTATGCATCCTGCAGGATTGTGACAGCCATTCTCCCTTGCCAGCCCCATCCTGGGACATAAATATTTTCTGCTGATGCTGGCCATATCTGTTACTTTTTCTTCCCTTGCCAGACATCTGATACTTGATGTATGTGATCCAAGAGCTCTTAGCCTTGTCTTTCTCCAGTGAGCATTGCAGGCTGTACATGCTGCTATAACTTATTGCTGTGTTGTAAGTTGTAGGGCATCCTGCACTCTCCCTGCAGTTAAGCTGATTGTTTTTGATCAGTGCAAGCAGTTAACGTCACTCCAGTTGTTTGCTTACTGTCTGCATAGTGTGTACAGATTTGTTTGTTTGGTGATTTGTGTTCATCAAAGCTACCTTCTGCTGCAGTACATATCATTAACAAAATGAAATGTTTCCAAGTGTTATTGATCTTGGTATATCATAACTTAATGAAAAGTTGCAGCCCATTATGTATGCATTTAAAATAGATTTGAAACATCATATGTTATGTTGTCCTGTCTTGCCATAATTCTTGTTGGTTGGGTTTGGAACTGAGCATTGGTTCCGACTCAGCCGAATACAAAAACTTGAGAGCTTACACTGGCTCGAGGATAATCCCTATCCCATGATGCACCGGGTAAAATTCCCAGATCTTGTTTGCCGCTCAAGTGATCGAGAAGTGTTCCTGTTGGCTCATTGGCTAAGTATTCTATTTAGTTGGTTTGTTGTGAAAATTTCTTAAGATTCAATTCATTTTTCACTGTCCGTGTGCAATAGAGTTCTGTTGATCCTTTTTGTCTTAGTTTAGCGCCCTTCCCTGCTGTTATCGAGAGATCCATTTTAGAGGGTTTTCAGCGGCCCGTTTAACTTAGAGGGCCACTTCCCCTTTCGTGTTTCTCCCTTTTGGAAGAATCTGTTTTAGTTAGAGGATTTTTCTTTTTTTGTACTCCTACAACTTGTATTAGTCTTTGTTGTGTAAATAAAAAAAAAAAAAAAAAAGTTGAGTTGTTGGTTAAGGATTTCCTTAGAGTAGTGCTAGTTTTGCAGTTTACCTTTCCGCTTTTCTTCTGGTGTGCTTTACTTAGTTATGAGGCTCTATAGTTGGTGTTAGAGCCATGTTCGTTGGTGTTCTTATCTTATTATACTAAAGAGTTGTTTTATTTGACTTGTACAGTGCATATTTGTGTCATGTCGAAAGAGAAAGAGCAAAGAGAACATAAACAGTCTGGGTTTAAGAAGTGTGACCAATGTACCCAGAAAATGTCCCTTACGGATGATCACACTAGCTGTGTGTATTGTCTTGGCACCATCCATTTACAGGATCCTTGCACCATTTGTCATGGATTTAGCAGTAGAGTGATTCATGAGCGTAAAAACAAATTAATGGTTAGAGGCTTACTGAAAGGTCCTTTCCAGTAATCCTTAGAGATGTCTCAGAGTGCCAAGCCTACTTCTCCATCCTCATCTCATTCGAAAGCTTCAAAGAGACCTGCCACTGCGGCTCCAGCTTTGGAGCAGCATAAGAAAATTGTTGCATCGGAACTGAGGGCTCTTGACTCCGATAGGCCAGAATCATCCTCTTCGGCTCCATTAGTGTCCGCGGAGCCGAAAGAGGTACCGAGCAGGAGATGGTCTCCTATATTGGAGCCGGTCACCCCTATACTGAGATTGCCTATTTTGGAGAGGGCCAGATCTCCCTCATTATCCTCCCATTCCTCCAGGAGCCTATCTGATGACGATGTGGAGTGAGTGGTGAAGAGACTGCTTAAACTCTGGCACTGGCAAAAATGGTATCGTCTCCGACCCCAAAGGATTCGGGATCATCTAAGGCATCATCTCCAATTCCTCCTCCGACCCCGGTGGTGGTTTTGGAGCCAGAGAGTGTGGTTCCAATAGTAGTGGAACCATCGGTACTGGGACCTCCTTAGGATCATCGGTTCCAGCATCTGCTCCAACGTATTTAGGTCTTTCAGATCTTCAGGGGTCTGGGAGCTGATTCTCGCCCATCGAGTCCCATTAGGTACCATTGGTACGAACAGTTGCCCGAGCTGACTCTACCCCTCGGTGCCTCGATGAGGTTGAGCTGGGCTCCTACATCGGCTTTGGAACCACCTGCTCTGCCTCAGAGTCGATCCTCTGCATCTTCAGAGTGGATGATCACTTTGGTGCGGAGTGAGGGGTCTTTTGAGCTGATGGAGAGAGTTCTGTCAACCCAGACAGCTCCACTCTTGGAGCCATCTTCTTTTCCCTCACAGGCACCTGTGTTAGTCTCTTCTTCACCTACTCCTCCCCGGCGTCGATATCCAGAGCCCCTGGAAGCCTCTGTGGCAGCATCGTCCCCTCTGAAACGTCACCAGAGTATCCCTCTGAGGAAGTCCCTCAGAAGAGAATGCGCAAGAGAAAGCACATAGACTCCCTTGAGTCAGTTACATTGGACACTGATCTGGATGAGTCTGAAGGGTCCCCACGGTCCCTCTCTCTGAGGATGTCTCTTTTGCTGACATCCTTGAGATCCTGAAACAGAGTGGTGACTGGAAGCCTGACAACTCTTCAGAGGTAGAATCTGTATACCTGGAGGCTTTTGGATCTTGCCCTTCCACCTCCTGGGTGACACCCCTCTATGACCAACTACTTAACGCTATTTCATGTAAGGCCTGGACATCCCCTGATACAGTGGAACTGGTTCCACGGAGACCGAACAAATGTATTACTGCCCCTACTGAAAAGGAGTTTATGACCAAAGGAGTCCCTGTAGATGCGATGGCGGTGGCCACTAAGAAGGAGTTATCGGAGACCTCCTCATCTGTTCATCCTCCCAACAGAGTGTCACAGACTATGGACAGCTATGGAAAGCGTGCTGTTTCTTCAGCGGCCTTTACTCTGTGGTCACTGAAAAACCGGACCTATTTTACGAGGCTTCAAAGGGATCTCCCAAAAAGGGCTAGGAGATACCCTTCATGGTTTTGTAGCTTCGGGGACTGCAGACAAGGTTTCCTCACAGCTCTCCACCCTCAACTCCATTGTGAATTCCTCCATGAGACTGATTTCATACGCAGCGGATGGAGCGAGCAGAGCAGCAGCTTCAGGAATTTACCTAAGGAGACATTCCTGGATGCGTCTTTGCAGTTTTGCCAAACCCTTCAAGTCTTCCTTCACCAACGCCCCTTTTGATGGTTCATCCCTTTTTGGAACAAAGGTGAAAGATACTTTGACCAGGTGCGAGCAGGAAGGGAAAACCTTGTCTGCCATTGGAGTCCATTTTTCCGCCCCGTCTAGACCTTATCCCAAAATTCAGAAAGGTGGGAAGATGTGGTTCCGCAAGTCCCAAAAAGGTTTCTCTGACGCACGTGGTGACACTTCCCCCAGGGGCAGAGAGGGAGGTGCTAATGGAAGATGCCAACCTCGTGGCAGAGGGGGTCTGCAGAATCAAGGCAAAAGAGATGCGTTCTCTGGGAGGCCCTTCCAGCGCTCCTGAAAGGAGGCCCACCTGCTCTTCTCTGGAGGCAGTCGGGGGACGCTTGGCACTGTACCCAAACACCTGGCTAGAGACCTCCCAAGACAAATCGGTACTGACAGTCATATCCAGAGGATATTACATACCATTTTCTGCTCCCCCCTCCCATAAACCAAGTCTATACCAGACATTCCACCCGGTCAGAAAGACACTGCAACACAAGAGATACTCAAGTTGCTAGAAAAAAAAGAGTCATCCAAGATGTCCCTTCAGACCAAATTGGATCTGGAACTTACTCAAGGTTCTTTTTAGTTCCAAAACAGACAGGGGACTGGAGACTTGTTCTGGATCTCAGCAAACTAAACAAATCTGTAAAGAAGTCAAAGTGCCGGATGGTGACACTGCAGTCAATATTTCCCTTTGTAGGGAAAGATGATTAGATGTGCTCGATAGATCTCCAGGACGCGTATTATCACATAAAAATGGACAAGCGGTCCAGGAGATATTTACACTTTTGACTAGGAGCTGGTCATTACCAGTTTCAGGCCCTGCCCTTTGGTCTCACTACAGCCCCCAGAGTGTTCAACAAATGCATGGCAGTGATCACGGCTCACTTGAGACATCAGGGATTCCTTGTGTTTCCATACTTAGATGACTGACTCCTGACCGCCACCACCAAGCATCTACTTCTGCGAGTGAGGGACAAAACAATGTTTCTTTGCACCAGGTTAGGCATTATAGTATACTTAAAAAAATCTGCCTTTTCGCCTTCACAGCATATTACTTTCTTAGGGACAGAATTGGATTAAAAAAAGATGGTGGCAAAACTTACCCCCGAGAGAATTCAGTCCCTTCATTGTCAAATCAAGATATTGATATCAAAAAGAAGATTTCAAACCAGGGTTGTGTTACAGGTCCTGGATACCATGGCAGCCTCAATTCTTTTAGTTACCTTAGCACAGCTACACATGCAGGTTCTACAATGGTTACTGTTTGCCCAGTGGTCCATGCAAGATCTGCCTCTATCACACCAGATAATAATTATGGAGTCATACAAGAAAGATCTTCTCTGGTGGTTACAGACATCACCGTTGTACCTAGGCCGCCCCTTTGTTTTTCCACAACAAACAGCAATACTGACCACGGATGCTTCCCTGATCGGGTTGGGGTCATTATCTGGGAATGACAGTCTAAGGCTTATGGCAAGAACACGAGAGCCACTTGCACATCAATGTCCTAGAGACGAGAGTGGTGCTATATGCGCTGCAGGCATTTCAAGACTCTCTTTGGATAGGAACAGTTGCGATTCAAACAGACAGCATGTCAGTGGTATGGTACATAAACAAGCAAGGAGGAACCAAGTCGTATCCCATATGTCGAGAGGCACAACGAGTGTGGCAATGGGTTTTTTGATAGCAGTGCATATCCCAGGGAAATCCAAAGTGATAGCGGGCAAACTCAGCAGAGCGATTCTGTTGCCTCAGGAGTGGTCCCTAAAACCAGAAATTGTGGAAGAGCTCTTCCAGAGGTGGGGCCAGCTTTGCTGCGATCTTTTTGCCACCTCCATGAATGCCAAATGCAGCAGCTACTTTGCCCTCATTCCCCCTCCGGAGAGTCACCAAGGGATGCACTTGCCCACGATTGGCCCCCAGGACTACTCTATGTCTTCCCCTTAATACCCAGAGTACTTCAAAAAGCCTGCACATTGAAAAGCACTATGATTCTCATTGCACCTTACTGGCCTCGACAAGTTTTGGTTCCCTTTTCTCTGGACCCATTTACTGGAGGAACCATGGATTCTGGACCCAGTTCCAGATCTTTTGACCTACTCATCTGGAGTGTTCCATCCGTCCATTCAGACCCTCAAGTTGACTGCATGGCTACTCCAAATCCACGCTTAGCCAGGTGTTACGAATTTTCCCCTGCAGTTAAACATATCTTAGTCTCTTCCCACAAACCGTCTATGAGAAAACTGTATTCAAGTAAATGGCAAAGATTTTCTTACTGGGCTGTTGCACACAATATAGAACCTTTTACAGTTCCTATTACCGCAGTTCTAGAATTTCTCTCCAAGCTTTTTGACGAAAGAGCGGCAGCAGCTACTGTCAGAGTTCAACTGGCAGCCATCTCTAATTTTCATACTGCTGAGATGGGAATGCCTATTATGTCTCACAGGTTATGTAAGGCCTTTCTAAAAGGTACATTCTTACTCAGAACCCCGAACACAGAACGTCCAACTCCTTGGGACCTTAATTTTGTGTTATCTGCCTTGGTTTTGCCCCCCTTTGAACCCGCATCATCTTGTGATATAAAGTTTTTGTCCTGGAAAACTCTTTGGTAGCTATTACATCTGCCAGATGGGTGTCAGAACTTCAAGCTCTCTCTATACGCCCTCCTTATATATTTTTTCACAAAGACAGTGTCATTAAGAACTAATCCCTCGTTCTTACCTAAAGTTTGTTCAGAAAACAATCAAAATTAATCTTTTGAATTGTCTGTGTTCTTTCCAAATTATACTGACAAGCCAGAGTATACATTACATCAATTAAATGTGCACAGACAGCTGCATTTCTATTTGCATAGGACCAAAGATTTCAAAAAGTCTGACAAGATGTTTGTGTCATTTTCAGAAAAAAGAAAAGGATTGCGAGTTTCTAAAGTAACCTTGTCTAAATGGCTTACAGATTGCATCACTTTCTCATACAGTGAGAACAACAGACAATTACCAGGCAAAGTAAAAGGCCATTCCACGAGAGCGGTTTCAACATCCTCTGCTTTTCAGACTAGGCTTCCCATGGACTCTTATTTGCGCAGCCACCACATGGGTGAGACCTCATACCTTCATTACTCGATGTGGCCTCCTGGAACAGGTCTTCCTTTGGTTCCACTGTATTGAGGTGTCTTTTTTCCTGAGACACCCTAGGGTAAAGGTGCTAGGGACACTGTTCCAACCAGCAAGAATTACTGCAAGATAGGACAACATAACATTAAGAAGTTATGTGCTCACCATAATGTTCCATGTTTGCTGTCCTCGCCTATATTCTTGCATCTCACCCACCTTCCCCTTCCCCCTCCTTTGTTCCTGGAGGAATGGTTGGATAATCTTATAGATATGTTTATAGTTATGATGGTTTGGAGTCTCTGATTCTTCTTTCTGTAGTCAGACAATCTGTATGTATTAATATGTGGGCATACTAAGTCTGTTTACACTTGCAAACAAGATCTGGGGATTTTACCCGGTGCATCATAGGACAGGGGTTAGCCTTGAGCCAGTCCGAACCCAACCAGCAAGAATATAGGCGAGATGGACAACAAAAATGGAATGTTATGGTGAGTATATAATTCTTCTTTAGCTAACTTTAGTGAAAAGAAGTTGACTACAGGAGGAGACATAGTTGCTGCATTTAACAGAGTTGTATCTTTTGGGGGAGAATGATGCCTTTTTCTGTGTTTGGCTGACATTTGGGAGTGTTAAATAGTAACAGCAGGAGGACACTCAGTTAAAATTGGTGACCATTGTATGTGTACAAACTATGCCAAGAACTCCAAATGAAAAAAAAAAAAATAAAAGTCCACTGTGTTATAATTATTGCATCACCAAAGACAAAAAGATTTCATTTGAGTATGACCTTCCATATTATGACTCATTTAGGAGGGTAGTGAGGGTGAGTCAAGTAATTTAGGAAGGAAGGACACTGAGGAAACTCGGAGCTATAATATATAACATTAAGTATCCTGTTTTTTGTTTATTTTGTTCTTTATTTCTTTATTTATAGCACTTTGTGTACTGTGTATTTTTCTAGCTAGTTTCACTGTGTGTGAGGTATTAACTGGAAATTGTCCACTTTTATTAAGCATCTGTTGGGTTGTTTATTTCTGATAACTTGTTGCAGTTAAACTCTTTTTTCTAGAGGCTCCTTTAGCTGTTTAAAACTTTCATATAAAGGCTCACTGCTGCTTTTCAGCTGTGAGATACATTTCTGCAGTTGTTCTAAGTAATGGGGATATTTGTAGCATTTCCATATTCAGGCTTGTATTTGGGCCTAGTGTTTGTGGAGGCTGTGTGTCTGAGCACATATTCAGGGACATCTTGGTTTAGCCAAAGCCATCAGGCATATCAGTGAGAGAGAATTGTTTGAGGTCATTGGCTGACTGAGGTCACCTGGACTAGAGCTTAGACTAAGCACCTCATTGGTTCTTTTGAGATTTCTTTCTTAAAAGCTGTCTCAGGTTTCAACTTTCTGTTACCTAAGAAATTCAGTTGTGAGTGTTCTGCCATTTCACACTGAACTGATCGAAGGAAGGACACTGAGGAAACTCGGAGCTATAATATAGAACATTAAGTATCCTGCTTTTTGTTTATTTTGCTCTTTATTTCTTTGTTATTTATAGCACTTTGTGTACTGTGTATTTTTCTAGCTAGTTTCACTGTGTGTGAGGTATTAACTGGAAATTGTCCACTTTTATTAAGCATCTGTTGGGTTGTTTATTTCTGATAACTTGTTGCAGTTAAACTCTTTTTCTAGAGGCTCCTTTAGCTGTTTAAAACTAACTTTCATTTAAAGGCTCACTGCTGCTTTTCAGCTGTGAGATACATTTATGCAGTTTGTTTCCCACCCTCCCTTCCTGTTGGTATAGTGTTTTTATAGTTGGTGGCTTTGCAGTTGCCCGCCTCTAGTGTAAATTTGATCTGGGGCCCTCCTCCCAGTCTAGTGTCATTACCTCATTCTACCCAGTACAGGGAGAACATTTGAGAAGGCCAATCAGCTTAATTTCTGCTACTCCTTTCCCTCTTTCCACTAAAAAAAAAAAAAAAAAAAAATATCTGCTTTTACTGTATTTGTGTTTCATCCTAGTTTAAGCACTTGGGCTTCAGACCAGTTGTTTTACATAAGGAAGGTTTGTGGTCTGCACTGTAGTAGCAGAACAGGTAGCTTACATCCTTCTAAGTTGGGAACTGCTGATTGAGGGCTCATTGTCTGTTATTCTAAAAGTGTATTAATTCTGGTTTAAGCACTTGGGCTTCAGGCCAGTTATTTTACATTAAGAGGGTTCGTGGTCTGCACTCTTGTGGGAGGAGAGGCTGGACTCTGCCCTTCTGAGCTGGGAATTTCTGGTTAAAGGCTTATAGTGCCTGCATATTTGAAGTGCTTCTTACTGAAATTGGTACACCTTGTTTGCTGTAGCATAGACTAGATCCAGGCCTGCTGAATCTAGCTTTGTTTGTATAACTTGAGCACTAATCCAGGCATTCTTTAAAGTATTCAATTGTATTTATTACTGCTTGGTAGTAACTTGATTAAAGTGTAGCTATCATTTCTAAGTCTTTTGGATTCAGCACTTGGGCTTCAGACCAGTTGTTTTACATTAGGAAGGTTTGTGGCCTGCACTGTGGTGGCAGGACAGGTAGCTTACATCCTTCTAAGTTGGGAACTGCTGATTGAGGGCTCAGTGTCTGTTATTCTAAAAGTGTATTAGTTCTGGTTTAAGCACTTGGGCTTCAGGCCAGTTATTTTACATTAAGATGGTTCGTGGTCTGCACTCTTGTGGGAGGAGAGGCTGGACTCTGCCCTTCTGAGCTGGGAATTTCTGGTTAAAGGCTTATTGTGCCTGTATATTTGAACTGCTTCTTACTGTAATTGGTACACCTTGTTTGCTGTAGCATAGACTAGATCCAGGCCTGCTGAATCTAGCTTTGTTTGTATGCTTGTTGTTTGTTTGCTTGTTATTTCCCTGAAAAGCTAATTCCACCTAAAACGTGGCTTTTCAGCGCTTCTGTGGATCCCTAGTGATATCTGCATTGCTTACTGTACTTATTTCCTTGTTTCACTTGAAAGAAAGTTACTGTTTGTCGTTTTTGCATTTAAGTTACCTGTAACACATTGCATTTAAATTACCTGGCACTTGCTTACTAAAGCAATTATATAAGTCAGCACTAAAAAAATTGAAAGCACTACACCTTCACAAACTCCCCTTGAGTACATTGTTCCCTATTGGCCCTTTTTTTCAATTATAAAGGAATTCCCAATACTATTCTAGCATGTCCAAAGGTCAGTTGTCAATCTCCTCTCCGGTCCAGCTGGTGAATCTGGGAATCTTGAGGCAATGTTACAACTGCCTCATGTACACAGACAACCCTCTCCTCCTCCCAACAAATTCCAACACATGTGAGAGATGCAACCATATAGCCAAACTGGAGGCTAAGCTCTCTCAACTCAGTACTGGCATAACCAGTCAGGAGGAGAAGGAAACCACACTCACTACAATTCCAGTCTCACATAGACCTACCACGACAGCAAACCAAACACATAAACACAGAAAAACATACTCGGAGGCTCTAAATAAAAATCTGCCTAAGCAGTAGAGACCTCCAAAGCAGACACCTGAGCAACCGCTGGCCCAAAGCAAAACACGTGCAACACATAGCTCACAAAGCCAGTGTGCCGAACAGTCACAGCCCTTAAGGCTAAACAACACACCTGCTACACTTGTAATAGGTGAATCTATCGTCAGGCACACTGACGTCCCACTCACCAGGCTGAACAAGGAGAAGGTCACGGTGAGCTGCTTGTCGGGCGCTAGGATCCGCCACATAACACAAGCACTCAGGTCACTCCAAGGCAAGTACAAGTATGACTCGGCCATTGTCCATGCTGGTGTGAATGACCTGAGACGTACCTCCCTGGACTACATGCAAAGAGACATAGAGGAGCTCTCTGAGCATGTAGCCCAGGCCGGTATGACCCTGACCTTGCGTAGCATCTTACCCTCACCAAGAATGATGCCACAATATGAAGACAAGATGATCAATTTCAACAATTGGCTTAAGTATTGGTGTCATTCAAAGGGGATCCAATGCCTGTCAGCCTGGGATGTCATGCTCGACAAGCCACAATGCTTCGCTAGGGACGGCTTGCACCTGTCACCCCTGGGCTTTCGGATATTGGCAAAGGCTCTTGCCACCCCCATAGTGCCTTTTTTAGGCAAGTCTCAAAAGACAAACTCACCTCCATAGGTATCACAAGGGATAAGAAACTAAGAGTAATGGTACTCAACGGCAGAAGTCTAAACCTCAAGATGCACACACTCGAAACTCTCCTTAGCATGGAGAACATCAATATCTGTGCAGTAACAGAAACCTGGTTCAAGGCTCCCGAGAGCACCCCAAAACTTGGACCGAACCACAAAAGGAGGGGAGTATCAATATTCGTCAAAGATACCCACACCTCCAGGTTGGTGGCACAGCACGAAGCATCAGAGACTATCCATGTGCAACTAACAATGGGTAAAACTGCCTTCCAGTTTATAGCCTGCTACAGACCACCCTCCCAAACCCAGGAACCCCACTCAGCCTTCCTGATAACACTGGAAAATATGAAGGTCTCTCCAAACACCATTATATTGGGCGACTTCAAGTACCCAAACATAGACTGGGAGCATTACTCTAGCTCCAGCACCCTAGCCCAAAGGTTCCTAGAATTTATAAACTCAAATGCTATGGAACAACTTGTTACCACTCCCACAAGAGGGGAAAACATACTGGACCTGATCATCACCAACATGGGGACTTTATGCTCCAGACCAGAAGTGTATCCCTCACTGGTAAGATCAGACCATAAACTAATCTCACTGGATATTCACATCCTGACCCCACCCCCTGCCCAGAAAACCACAGTGAAAAACTTCTCTAAAGCAAATTTCACACTCCTCAAAACCGAGGTGGAATCCTTCAAAGCCCCCGGGCCTGTGGAAAATACGGCCCAGACCACAGAATCCTTTATAAACGCATTCTATGAACACCTTCAGGAATGCATGGATCATGCAATCCCAAATAAAACCAAGACCCAATCCTCCAAAGGCAGATGTCCTGTCTGGTGGACCCCAGCCATAAACAAACTATACAATAGAAGGAGGAAGCTACTACATGATAGAGCAAAATCCCAAAAAGGGAAGGCATCTCTGATCAGTATTAGCAAAAAACTACGGGCACTCATAAAATCGTCTAAGGCCAGCTTTGAGAGAAAAATTGCACAGGACACTAAGGATAATCACAAGGCTTTCTTTAGTTATGTTAGGAACCTGGGTGGGAAATCCCAGATATGCTCAGAATTAGTCCAAAATGACAAAAAATACACAGAATCCACAGACATTGCCAACATGCTAGCTGACAGGTTCAACGCAAACCCCCCCCCCAAAAGGGCAAATATCTATCCCAGCAGAGTGCTGCCTCCCTGATATCTCAGATGCTCAGGTAAGAGAAACCCTGTCCAAAGCAAAAACACAGCATCAATGGGACCAGACGGTGTCCCGGGCTGCATCCTACATGAACTCCAAGAAGAGCTAAACCCAAACATAAAACTACTGTTCAATCTCAGCCTTACTACAGGATATGTACCCAAAGAGTGGCGTACAGCAACAGTGGTCCCTCTTCTCAAAGGTGGTGCCTCAACGGATCCTGGAAACTATCGCCCCATAAGCCTGACTAGCTTGGTCTGCAAAGCTATGGAAAGGATCATCATGGACCTCATAAATAAAGATATTGGGGACCTACAGACACTGGATCCTACCCAGTTTGGCTTTGTTAATGGCAGATCCTGCCTCTTAAACCTGGTAGATTTCTTTGAAACAGTCACCAAGGCCATTGACGAGGGGAAGGTGGTCCACACAGCCTACCTGGACCTCGCAAAAGCCTTCGATACAATACCCCACTCGGGCATTATAGCTAAGCTCACCAGCTTAAATATAAACCCCTATGTCACTAGATGGGTTGCAAACTGGCTCAAGGACAGAACCCACATGGTTAGAATTGCTGGAGCCATGTCAGACTCCAAACCAGTTACAAGTGGCGTCCCACAAGGCTCAGTCCTGGGACCTCTCTTGTTCGGTATATATTTCTCGGAGGTACAGGCCAACACGGAAGGACTGTGGCTGACCAAGTTCACAGATGACTGCAAACTGGGCACCATAATCGACTCTCCAGCCGACACAAGCATCCTCCAAAAGGGCCTCATAGAAACAGACAACTGGTGCCAGAGCCATGGCCTCAAGCTAAACGCCAAAAGTGTATAGTCATCCCTTTGGCAAAACAAAGTGCTCACAAATTACCACATAGGTGGTAATCCATTAAGTACAGAAGAAGTAATTAGGGACCTGGGGACCCAAGTTGATAACAATCTCTCATTTGACAACCACGTGGCCAAAGTGGTTAGAAAAACATTTTATATAGCCCACCTAATCATGAAGGGATTCACATCTAGATCAGGGGAGGTCATCGTGCCTCTTTACTCATCCCTCATCAGGCCCATAATTGAGTACAATGCCCCTTTTGGGATGTACCTTACCAGACACCTGCAGCAACTGGAAAGACCCCAAAAGTACCTCACCAAGAGGATCAAAGGGCTCAAACAGATGCCATATGCTGCCCGGTTAAAGAAACTCCAGCTCTACTCAGTGGTATACGGCCTGCTCAGAGGCGATTTGTGCCTGACGTATAAAGCCATGTCCAACCCGGAATTAATGGACATGCTGCACCTTAGAAAATCCAAATCCCATCGCCACGCTCGAGACTTGAACCTCAGCACTGAAATAAATAGGACATGCTGGAGGGACAGATTCATAACCCAGAGGCTCCCTTCACTCTGGAATAAAATCCCAGTCCAGGTTAGGCAGAGTCCCTCATTGACTCTCTTGAAGAGGAATCTTGATGAGTGGATGGGAGATTGTAGGTTTACCCTGGGTATCACTGTTAGAGGCACAGTATACTAACCTCGAAAAAGGGCATAGCAAAATTAATTTAAAATGGGTGGCGAAAGCCAAACACACTCTGGCTAGGCTTATAAATGCCCTCGGGCAGATAGCCTAGTATGAACTTATGAACCTATCGGAGTGTGGGTTGAATTCCTGACACAAGTTGATTGACAGGTGATGCTTAAAAGATCAGAAGCAAGATAAATGTAGATAAGAAACTGAGTTGGTTCTTAAGTTGTGAAATTGAATGCTCTGAAACATTCCCTGCATTGGCTTTCATTGTGCACTGATGTAAATGCTGGAGCAGACAGGAGGTGAGCTGTCCATTGATCATAATATGTTAAGGAAGTCTTTTTTGAGCAGTAGATAATCTGTTTGTAGCCAAGCAAAAACTCAAAGATGTTGGTAAGCACCTTAAAGTCCTCACATGTGACATGAGAGGAAAACCACCTCTGAAGCCATTTTAACAGACATCAAGATACATCTGTGGCACTGCTTTCCAAAGCAATCTTAGCTGTTTTTAATGCAACTGAACTTAGCTAAAGCTTTTGATGCTGCTTTGCTAATTAGGTGTGCTGAAGAGAGGTCGCCTCTCTATTAGATTTGTTCAAGTTGGGACAGCTGCTACTGTTTGGATGGCAGTTGTGCAACATTGTTGTTTGAACTCATTTATGGGCATTTGGGAGAGGTGAGAGAGGAACTGAATAATCTCTCTCGTTTCAGCTAATGATGACACAAGGGTTAATAAACATTTCTTGCATCAAACAGAATTACACTTCACATAGATTTTTTTGTAGAATTAAGGATTGCAGTTACTGTTTGACCTTGGAGTACTTACATTGTGGGACAGAGTTAATTTTTTGTACAGACACGAATGCCTTGCTAGCCATAAACAGTTGTTGAGCACTGGGGAGAGGAATACTCGGGGCAAATATAAAATACCCTTTCTTTCTTAGAAAAACAGCTGCTGAAGCTTACTGACCCAATTCCTTGTATATTTTCTTTCCCCACATGGACCAATATGTTATAGATGATGTTGGATTCCCTTTACCAAAGAGTCATACACTGATTAAAATCCAGGTCTATGGCAGCTAGAAGATGTAGAGAGAAGTGTTATCCTTTAGTTGAATGTAAATCACATTAAGTTGCTAATGCCAGAAAAGTGTTAAAAAAATTCTGATGGGGAAGAAAGCACTGTTTTATAATGCCCCCTTATTCTCAAAAATAATAGCATTATAAAATACTTGAGGTAAAAAAAATATTTTTGTAAATATTTAATTGTTCTCACCTAAGTGTCAGTTAACAGGAGAAATGCAACAGAAAGTCTTCCCTGAATACTGTTACCTACTGTACTTTTCATTTTCCTTAACTGGGGAGATGAGAGGAAATGGTGCAGTACTTCAGTTTCGTAATGTTTGCTGATCACACCAGCATTCTTCTGTCACAATGAATACTGTTTCTTTAGTCTTTCTGAATTGGATAATGTGGTGGAGACTAAAAACTGAAAAAAAAAGTTAAAAGAAAAAGTGAAACCTATCATATGATGATAATTCTAAAAAATTTGCAGATAAACATTCCTGGAGCCTGTTAGCTTTTAAGAAGTCCTAGACTGCACAGTGACGCTAGCTTCTTATTTATTCCGTAAGAAGTCAGTACTGGAAGTGGCAATGCTTATGTTAAGTGTTTAAAATTCATAAAGTGTTTGAGGATTCATTAACTGTCTCTCTCTCTCTCTCTCTCTCTCTCCGTTTTAAGCTGCATATTTTTTTTAAGTGATGACGGCATTAAGGACAAGCCTGCTCCATTTGCAAAGCATTTTACAATAAAGCTAAAAAGTTCAAAACATGTAGAATATTGGCTGATGTAGTTAGTGCTGAAACTTAACAGACAAAGTCTACACTGAGAGTAATACAGGGATTGCTTTCCCAAGAGAGCGATTAAAAAACTGTATTGATTTATTTTTGATGCATCTTTATGAATGCTTCAGTTTTACGTCTGCTGTCTTCTTTGAAATGTTGCAGTAAATGATTTTTTCTTTTAGTACTGTGAAAATTAACACCAAAAAGTAATCTTGTCCCATTTCCAGTCTTGCAGGTTCTTTTCAGATTCCTACACTGTACTGACCTTTTACAATTTCACTGTTGATTTTACCTATAAGAGGACAATAGCCTGAGAATTAGGCCAAATCCTTTGCAGGACCTTGGACATTGCTATTATTGAATGACTTTTGTTAAGGCTTAAGATTACTTTTATGCTTCAGTTTCTAGGCTTCAAATCAGTCTGAATCCGTGGTGGTTTAATTTTTTTTTTCATTAAGGCAGTTCAGGATTGGAGTCTCTCATGACCTGTTCCTTGACTTTTGCTTGCAATTATGATTTAGATTTTAATCCCCCTAATGTATAGTATGGTTACATTATAAAATTCCTTAAATACGTATTTGCACGGTTCATTGCTAAGTCTTGGATTATGTGCCAGAATTGCTAAGCTCCAACAGTTCATCTTTTCAGTTTTGGCTGTGCTAAGGTAAACAGTGAACATTTACATTGATTGGCTGTGCAAGACACCAGCTTCTATGTTTCTCTTTTTCCTGTCACTGACTCATATTAATGATAGTGACAGGATATCTGGTTGTGATTTGTAGCCAGTCTGTGCAAGACACCAGCTTCTTCGTTTCTTTTCTTCCCATCGATGCCATGATGTTCATCGTGTTACACAGCTGCAGTCATTACACTTGGGTTATCCTGCCATCAGGCGGTCCCGCAGTCGGCCAGAGTTCCAAAGTCTTGGTCCGGCGTCGGTTGCTGTCACTTCTTCCCTGACGTCAGTGCGCCAGGGGTATATAAGATGCATCCAACGCCATTTTCTTCAGTCTTTCTTGCCGCACGGTGCCCGAAGCAGAAGCAGTTCGCAAGTGCCGGTCGGCCAACTCCTGAGATTTTCGAAGTCGAATTTCAGATCCAAAGTCTTCAATAAAGCTAAGTACCCCGTTGGGGAAACTTTTTTCTTGCCTCAGACCGATGTCAGAAAAAGTTAATAATTGTATTTCTTGTGGGAAGCAAATACCTCATAAGGACTTCCACTCTTACTGTATTCCATGCCTAGGCCCTGATCACGACGTCACTAGTTGTTGGTTTTGTGCTACATTTAACAAAAGCACTATAAAAAGACATTTTGATTTTGCTTTGCACTACTTTGGCCGAAGGTTCCATTGTACTATGCCGGCGGATCAACCGATGACCACAGTACTGAAAAAACGCAAGGACAAGGATAAAGACAGGCATCCGAGGTCCAAAACCGACGACGAAACCTCTTCTAGGCCAGTCACCGGTTCTCTGGTTCTCAGTGAGGCGCTTTCACAGCCCCTGACACCCGCAACCTCAGAGCCACAGGCCGCCTCAGACTCCCACGTGGAGACATCTAGGCCTCTGGAAACTCAAGGTATTGGGCCTACGGAAACTAATCCCTCAGATGGGTCCGGAGCCGCTGAGCAGGCATCGGCTTCTGAGGGTGTTTTCAGACCTTCACAACTTACCATTAAAACAACAGCCAAGACAAAAGTACTATTAAAGACAAAGAAACAAGTACAGCATTCTCCTGGACAGTCCTCCATGCCTAAGAAACAGATGCTCAAAATGGCCGAAGACCTCATTACTCTAATCAGGGGTTCCCATCCCCCTCCTGAGAAAAGGCCTAGGCAGGATACAGACTATGATTCCTCTGATCAGATTTCCATTTCCTTTGATTCCTCTTCAGACCAGGGATACTCTATACCTCCCTATGAGGACTCTGATGCTGAAGAATCTATCCCTTCAGCCTCTCCTCCTGAGGATTATTCTTTTGGGGAAACTTTACATACCATGAGGGAACATTTCCATTGGGAAAGTCAGGATTACTCAGAATCCAAGAAAAGGCTCAGGGACTTCCTTTTATTGTCTCAGCACAGGCCCCTGGCTATTCCGCCTGTGCTAGATATTGTGGGTGATGTGTTCTCTGAATCCAGCTTATCTCCTGATTCTTTGCCCCCTGCACCAGCCAAGCCAGATAGGTATTATAGAGTCCCTGACTTTCACAAGTTCCTTTATAAAATCCCTTCTGCTGATCCAGAAACTATTTCCCAGGGTCCAAAAGGGGTTAAGGCTTCCATTGCAAAAAATCCAGTACCCTGTGACAGAGATTCCAGAGCTTTGGATAGATGGGGGAAGAAAGTATACACTTCTGCAACTTTAGCAGTAAGAGCTTTAAATTGCCAGTTTCACATGCTTAAGTACCAACAATATTTAATGGCTCAGTTAAAACAGAAAATGCTTGCAAGCTCAGAAGCTCCTGATTGTAAAGAAATGCAGGATTTATTGCATGCAGTTGAACAGGTGGGAAAACATACTCTGCAATGTGGTTTTGATTCTTTAGAGGCCTCTTGTAGAGCCGCAGTTACAGGTTCTGTGATTCGAAGACATGCTTGGTTAAAAGAACAGAGTTTACCTGATCATGTTAAGGCAAAATTATTTGATGCTCCTTTATAGCATGATACCTTGTTTGGTGTTAAGGCAGAAGAGGTGTTAAAGAAAGTGGAGGATAAAGCTAAATCTATGCAAACAGTCAAGGGTTTCTTACAGGTACAGCCACCTCGATTTAGCAGAAATTGGCCAACAAAGAATTGGTCCTTTCCAGTGTCAGAGAGGCAGATACAGATGCCCAAGAGGCAGATCTCAACCCCAAGGCTCAAAACAGACAATGACAGTGGGGCACCTCAACCCCAAAAGGAGGTGAGGACAAGTCTCAACCTTACAGGAAACAGTCACAATGACTTTCCCCTTCGTACACCAAGCACTTCCCTTTTGGAAGCCCCCTTAGGGGGGAAACTAGCACTTTTTTTCTCAAAACTGGCAAACAATCACCCAAGACAAATGGGTTCTGAATATTGTGTCTCAAGGTTACAGGTTCCACTTTCATATGTTACCAAGGCTAAAAGGAATGCCAGACCTGCCACAAAATCAATGGGCAGAGGGACAAAAACAAATTTCAACCCTCATGGACATGAGAGCTATTCAAAAAGTACCACAACAGGAACAAGGACAAGGATTTTACTCAAGACTCTTCCTGTTTCCCAGAAAGGACAAGGCCTGGAGGCCCATACTAGACCTTTCAATTCTAAATACTTACCTGGATATTCCGAAATTCAAAATGTTGACATTACAGCAGCTTCTACCCATGCTGGGCAAGAAGGCTTGGCTTGTTACTCTGGACCTCAAAGAGGCATACCCGCATGTCCCTATCAGACAAAATTGCAGAAGATACCTCAGATTCAAAGCTGGTACAATGCACTACCAATTCTCTGCACTGCCTTTTGGCTTATCTACTGCGCCCAGGGTCTTCACAAAGTGCCTGGCACCAGTAATTGCATTTTGCAGACAAAAAGGAATTCAAATATATCCATACATGGATGACTGCCTCATTCAAGCAGAGACAAAGGACATTTTTCTACAGCATCTGGCATTTGTAAAAAGGTTGCTAATTTCTCTAGGGTACACAGTAAACAAAAAGAAGTCAAAACTAGTGCCCTCACAACAGATTATATTCCTGGGTGCCAGCTTAAATACAACGGCCCAGATGGCTTACCTCACGCCAGACAAACAAGTTCAAGTCACTCAATATTTTCAAATACTGGCAAAAAAGTCCCATCTCCCTGCAAGAAAAATTCTGCAGGCCCTGGGATTCATGGCATCCTGCATACTACTAATATCGTATGCCAGACTGCATATGAGGAAATTACAATGGTACCTAAAATGTGTTTGGACTCAACACTCTCACAGTTTAGAAGCAGTAATACCAATGATTCCCTGCCTACAACAGGAGTTTCGATGGTGGGCACAGGCATGTCACCTAAACAAGGGTCAGCCTTTTACCCTACCCATAGCCAGGCAGACTCTAACAACAGATGCTTCGGATTATGCCTGGGGAGCACACATGGCAGGAAAATGCATTCAGGGCAAGTGGACCACAGACCAGATGCTTCTTCACATCAATCAAAAAGAGATGTTGGCTGTTCAGAATGCCCTAACAGCTTTCAAGGACCTTCTGCATCCAGGACAATTATTATTAAAGACAGACAACACCACTGTAATGTGGTACATAAACAAGCAAGGGGGCACTCATTCTTATCCCCTGTGCAGGCAAGCCATGACCTTGTGGAACAGAGCTCTAACGTATCAAGTTCACCTGCAAGCACAATTCCTGCCAGGAAAGAAAAATACTCTGGCAGACGATCTAAGCAGAAATATCATGGACCCTCATGAATGGAAATTGAATCCACAAATCTTCAGCATGGTAACGCAAAAATGGGGATGCCCAGACATGGATCTTTTTGCCTCCCCACTGAATTGCCAACTACAAAAATTCTGCACAAGGACTCATCACAAACGAGCATGGAAAGTGGATGCTCTTTTGTTCAGCTGGAAAAACCTAAACGTTTATGCCTTCCCGCCACTGCCTCTCCTTTCAAAGTTACTCCTAAAAGCCAGACAAGAAAAAACACAGATGATCCTGATTGCTCCAGACTGGCCACGCCAGCACTATTACCCTATCTTAAGGAACTTGGCTCAGGGCCCACCATGGATTTTGCCTCAAATTCCACACCTTCTGACTCAACAAAACAATCAGATCCTGCACGGACAGCTCAAAACCCTAAACCTGGCTGCATGGCAGATTCATTAGTCAAACAGGCAACACCTCTCTCTAAAGCTGTTATGGATGTCATTTTGGAGGCCAGGAGGCCTAGCACCAGGAAAGCTTACTCAGAAAAATGGAAGAGATTCTGCGCCTGGAACCAGGCTCAAAGCCTTGACCCTCTTGTTCCAAACATTCCTCAGATTTTACAATACTTAACTGAGATGCTGGACAGAGGCCTATCCTTCTCATCAATTAAAATCCACCCCTCTGCCATTTCAGCACATTACAACACGAATCCTCCTTTATTCTCTCATCCCTTGCTAAAGCAGTGCCTCAGAGAGGCTAAAAACATAAGACCGCCCCGGAGAGCACCAACACCAACTTGGGATCTCAACTTCGTTTTGGAAAAACTAACCCTGCCACCTTTTGAGCCAGCCAATACAGCCGATCATGGAAAACAGCTCTGCTCCTGGCAGTAACTTCAGCATGAAGAGTCTCAGAGCTACAGGCATTAATGGCAGTGGAACCAAGGACAAACCCTACCTTTATGCCAAAGGTGGAATCTAGTGTGGCTGTTAACCAAACCATCCATTTGCCAACTTTTTATCCAAACCGCCAGAATAAAGGGGAGAAACTACTGCATTCTTTGGACATACACAGGCAGCTACACTTCTGCTTGGACAAACAAAAGCTTTCAGGAAAACTGAGCAACTGTTTGTAGCATATGCTGCAGGATCACAGGGCAAGGCTATCTCAAAACAGACTATATCCAAATGGATAGGACACTGTATTCGTTACTGCTACACACAGCATGGAAAATCAGTCCCAAATAACATTAAGCCACATTCCACCAGGGCAACAGCCACTTCAACAGCCTTTCTCAGAGGAGTACCTACCAAGGAAATATTGGAGGCTGCAACTTGGAGTGTTCAGTGCACACCTTTACCAAGCATTACCACCTGCCTCTTTACTCTAAATCCAGAGCAGGATTTGCCACTGCAGTTCTGCAGGGCCTCATAGCCAATCCTAACTTTTTGTAGACAAGCCACCCAACCTTAGCTTTGGGATTCTACCCAAGTGTAATGACTGCAGCAGTGTAACACGATGAACATAGTACAGTTTTCTACCTACCATAAATGTAGATGTTCGAGTGTTCACACTGCTGCAGTCCAGGTTACCCTCCCTCCATCCCCTCTGAACTAGCTGGACTTATCTATACCTTTCTATCCTATACAACCTTTGTGGTGTATTTGCTTGTAACTGAAGGTATTGTTTTTATATTATATGTATAATTTTTATTAGCAATATGTATTGCCTACCTACTTGGGGGCACCTGACATCTGGGGCGAGAAAAACTGAAGAAAATGGCGTCTGATGCATCTTATATACCCCTGGCGCACTGACGTCAGGGAAGAAGCGACAGCAACTGACGCCGGACAAAGACTTTGGAACTCTGGCCGACTGCGGGACTGCCTGACGGCAGAATAACCCAAGTGTAATGACTGCAGCAGTGTGAACACTCGAACATCTACATTTATGTACCAACATGATTATGCCATAAGGAAACTGAAAAAAGAAAACGCTTTAGCTAAACACGTAATGAAACATCAAGGACATAGCTTTCATTTTATTGCAATTGACCAGGTCAAGAAAACAGAAAGAGGGGGTCCAGTACCTCTCTTTTTGGAGAATAAGGAGCTAGAATGGCAAATATTACTAGACTCATTTTCGTACCCAGGTTTGAATGAACATTGCAATATAGCTTGTGTCCTGAAAATGAGGAGCTATAAAAGATAACTCCTTTACCTTTGTCTTACTTCACTTTTCACTTCATTTTATTTTACTTTAATAGTAATTTGTAGTAACATATACTTTTCACTACTTTTAAGACTTACACTTAGCAAGGCTTCCAACTACAGTTGCAGGTAGCGATTTCACTAGATACTTTTTTACAAACACTTTTCTACAAACATTTTTTATATGCAGAACTGTTATGCATTGTTTTTAGACTGCTTTTATTGTGTATATATTTCTTACACACTTTCATGCTTTTAATGCACATTTGCTTGGTGTATGAACGTAACAAATTGCTGATGCATCAATGTTTTATGGTTTCCAACTGTTTTAAAAGTATGAAACTACATACTTTTGAGAATGCTCCTAAACAGAGCTTTCATTCCCTGAATTTACTTTTGCAAGAAATGCTGCTAACACGCCTTCATTGTGATTGCATTACTAATTAAGGCGTGGGTGTGTTGCATAAAAACTTGACTCTGACACTGCATTTTACTTTTGCCTCTGATGAAGCTGTAGTTTTAACCACAGCGAAAATGCTTGTTTTAACAATAAAGTGCGTTAAGGTTTAAGTTTTTTCCGACTTCAGTGTGGCTTTATACGTGCAAGTGGATTTAAATTTCAGTGTTACAGCTTGTATTGCAAACAGCCTTCACAATAAGGACTTTACCATTTTTTTGGGCTTTACGGTCCTTGTTCGGACTGCTTTTGTGCATTTTACTGGTTTCCGTTTGTCTGCTTTAACAGTATGTCTTCTGGCAGCCCTGACAGCCCGACTAGTCCACGATTATTCGCATCCAACAACGTAACTGTGGATGAAAGTAATGATCTTACCAGTTTAATCCGTGCATTAAACAAAAGAATGGATTCTTTTGTCAGCAAACTTGACGCTTTGGACCAGCGTCAATTTTACCACACAACAAGTCGTCGGATCACACCATCTACACCCAGCCTTACCTGCTAGAGGATTACAAAGAGGAGTGACGGGAACTCCTTCTGACACTAATTCTTTGCTGAACCTGGATTCCATACCTCCAGGTCAACCTGTCCGTAATGAGGACATTATTGAACCACCGAATGGTGTTCATTCCTTAAGGGACATCCTAACTGGTAGTCCTTCAACATCAAGGAACGAAGTTTCTTTACCAATGCCACCAGGGCTTATTGGTGTTCCGAACTTTGGGATTTGGATTCAAAACACAGACAACTTGAGGTTTGGTACACCTCTGGAACAACCGGCTATGGGGCTTTCTAACTCTACGGTGAGTGAGAACACAATAACAGACAGTCTAAAAGACTTTGATAATAAACTATTGAAGCTGAAAAAACTTCAGAGACAGTTTATTTTCAACAATGTATCTCAGAGAAAATCATTCCAAAAGGCTTGCGGTCCTCTTTTAACCCTACTGGAATTTTTAAAAATAATGTTTTTTGTGCTGACTTAAGGACATTGTTTGACAAACAAGGAATTGAGCTTATGGAATTGATCTCTAAACATTACAGCACACATATTACGAGGTTAATTGAAGAAGTCAACCAACTGGACAGTTCCTTAAAACAAAACTTGCACTTTGACAGATATAAATACGATTACTCTCGTATCTTTTCCAGTATTGACAGTTTAGTGGATAAGTTAAAAGTGAACAAAAATAAAAAACTGGCAAGGGATAGGTTGAGCTATTCTAATGGAACAGCTTATCCTAAACTAATGGCTTCAACTAATACTCAAGTTGACAGTACTATTACAGAAACTGGGAATGAAAACAATGAGCCAAACCTAAGTGGAGGTGATGACTGGGATGAAACAGGAACGAACTTTAACTCAGCTGCACCTCCACGTGGCAACTATGTGAAAGTGCACAACACCAGAAGTGGACAACAACACAACCAACAAAGGTATGAAAATCAGGGAAGGCATTTTTTAGGGAACCCGAAACAGCGCCCTTACTACAACAAGAACTGGTCCAGACGATAGTAACAGGTGACTCTACTCCCAATTCAACGCCTATCACTAACAACAACATGTTAGGTGACTTAAGTATCTTAACGAATGAAAAAGGCGACTTTAAAATCTATAATTTTTCTAGCTTTCACGTGCCTCCATCCCTGATAGAACTACTAGCATTCGGGAACACTTTTGTTCCTACAACTAAATGTAACCTTGTTAAGACGTTGATTGATTTGAAATGCTTTGTCAGGAAACTGAACTTGCATGTAATGTTTAACAATGATGTTACTAACATGAATACTAATTTGAAATTAGCTAGTACTTACAACCCCCCACTACACAACATTTTAACACTTTTGAAAAAACTTGTGAATTGGACCTCAGACAAATGGTCACTTTTTCACATACTAAAAACGACCGGTTAGACTACAACATCACAGAAGAACAACTACAAGGCTTGGAAAACTTATGTAAAGCACCGGTCAGGGTAGTAAAACCTGACAAAGGAGGTGGGCTTGTAATCTTTGACAACTTCCTATATATTAGTAAAATGGAAACTGTCCTCGATAGTCCAGCTTATAGTTCATCGTCACTGAATGAGATGAACATGTCAATTTCTAGGACTAGGGTTTTTTTAAGGGACCTATTTATTAGTGGGTGCATTGATATTGACACCTACAATTACATTGACATCACAATCCCTAGGACACCAGTAATTTTTGGTATACCAAAAACTCATAAAAACTTGGTTAATCCACCAATCCGGGCATTGATTGATAGCCGAGTCTCTTTTACATACCCCAGTGCCCAACTTGTAGAAATTATCCTGAGCAAATATATTAAGAAAATATCACACATTTGCAAGGACTCGTGGACATTTTAAAAAGATAAGTGAAATTGATTACAGTGACTCACTGAACTTCCTCACTATCGGAGTCATAGATCTATACACGTCTATACCTCACTTGGAGGCTATTGAATGGATTTCACTGATGTTAGATTGTTTGGGGGCACCCAAAAATGAAATTGATTTAGTATCCCAACTTTTAGACATCATACTTACATCCAACTTCTTCATCTTTAATGGGAAATATTATCTCCAGAAACAAGGTGTAGCTACGGGTCCCCATGTGGTGCTACAGTAGCTAACCTATTTATGGCCTACTGGGAGGTTGACAACATTCTTAAGGACGTTAACACAATGAACCGCATCAAGTTCTACACAAGATACCTGGATGATATTTTCATCCTTTTGATGGCGATGAGACACTAGCAAATGAATTTGTTTCTTCTATTAATAACACAACTGACTTTTAAAATTCACATCTAAATTCTCAGAGCTAAGCATTGACTACCTTGATGTTCACTTGTATAAAGAAGTTAACAATTGTGAATATTCTTCAAAGATATACAGAAAACCAACTTACTGCAACTCCTTTTTACATTACAACAGCTGCCACCCATTCAAGCAAAAGAAGGCTATTATAAAGGGACAACTAATTCGAGCAGCCAGGATGTGCAGTAATGAGATACTATTCCAAGAAGAATGTAAAATCTTGGAAGTAATGTTCACCAACAGAGGATACCCAAATACTTTATTTGAAGAAATACTGGATGAGGTCAATAATAAAAGAAGGGAAGGTCAATTTCTACCCTTACTTTCACACAAAATTTTCAGTGGACAAGAGGAAGACTTAGAGGCTAATCCGAGGGTTGGGGAGAACATACCCTTTCTTAGGGCAACCTCCAACACTGAGATAACAGGGACCTCGTTCGTAAATAGTTTCATCACAAATTACAGTATTGACTCGAGGAATATTCAAGTAATACTTTATAAAAATTGGTATTACATAACAAATAATGAGGAACTCATGGACAAGTTAGGCACAAAACCTCTGATAGCATATAGGAGAGGCAATAATTTGAAAACTTTGCTAGAAAGAAGTAAACAGACAGAGCTAATGACTAGAACAAAAGGCTGTTTCCAGTGCGGGGCATGTAACTATTGCCACCTTGTGAAGGCTTCCAATTCCTTTGTAATACGCAACAAAAAGTACCACATTACACATAAGCTTAACTGTGATTCTAGATCCATAGTCTATTTAGCTAAGTGTAACTGCTGTGAAGCATTTTACATAGGCAAGTCTGACCGGAGACTACGAGACAGGCTGTACCAACATGATTATGCCATAAGGAAACTGAAAAAAGAAAACGCTTTAGCTAAACACGTAATGAAACATCAAGGACATAGCTTTCATTTTATTGCAATTGACCAGGTCAAGAAAACAGAAAGAGGGGGTCCAGTACCTCTCTTTTTGGAGAATAAGGAGCTAGAATGGCAAATATTACTAGACTCATTTTCGTACCCAGGTTTGAATGAACATTGCAATAACTTGTGTCCTGAAAATGAGGAGCTATAAAAGATAACTCCTTTACCTTTGTCTTACTTCACTTTTCACTTCATTTTATTTTACTTTAATAGTAATTTGTAGTAACATATACTTTTCACTACTTTTAAGACTTACACTTAGCAAGGCTTCCAACTACAGTTGCAGGTAGCGATTTCACTAGATACTTTTTTACAAACACTTTTCTATAAACATTTTTTATATGCAGAACTGTTATGCATTGTTTTTAGACTGCTTTTATTGTGTATATATTTCTTACACACTTTCATGCTTTTAATGCACATTTGCTTGGTGTATGAACGTAACAAATTGCTGATGCATCAATGTTTTATGGTTTCCAACTGTTTTAAAAGTATGAAACTACATACTTTTGAGAATGCTTCTAAACAGAGCTTTCATTCCCTGAATTTACTTTTGCAAGAAATGCTGCTAACACGCCTTCATTGTGATTGCATTACTAATTAAGGCGTGGGTGTGTTGGATAAAAACTTGACTCTGACACTGCATTTTACTTTTGCCTCTGATGAAGCTGTAGTTTTAACCACAGCGAAAACGCTTGTTTTAACAATAAAGTACGTTAAGGTTTAAGTTTTTTCCGACTTCAGTGTGGCTTTATACGTGCAAGTGGATTTCACTTTCAGTGTTACAGCTTGTATTGCAAACAGCCTTCACAATAAGGACTTTACCATTTTTTTGGGCTTTACGGTGCTTGTCCGGACTGCTTTTGTGCATTTTACTGGTTTCCGTTTGTCTGCTTGAACATCTACATTTATGGTAGGTACAAAACTGTACTTTAATGACAGGAGGGACTGCTTCATGCTGTTTTCTTCCATCATTTCTGTATGGTATGGTGTATTCCAGTTCATCTGTTTTCTCCTTTGGATATAAAAATATGTACAATTTACATGTTGGGACTGTAAAATTGATGGCTGTCCCTAGTGAATCCTTGGTTAATTTCACCTTCAGCAGTCACCATGTAACAGGAAAGTTTGAAGATTCTCCATTTGGACGTGCCAACACATGCATTCAAGTGCATTTTGTGTGGTTAACCACATTTCAAAAGGTAGAGAAACACCAACATCTTGGAAGAAAGTTGTGGTGGCTATAATACCTAAAGATAGCAGAGACCCAACAAATCCAGCTTCATATAGGCCCATTTCAATTTTAAACCATGATTATAAAGTGTTTATGTCTATAATGGTTAAGCGAATTGCAAAGCTGTTGGCAAAATTTATAGATATGGGTTATTGTGGTTTTGTGGAGGGGATGCAAACATTTGACAGCATTAATAGAATAATGATGATCCATAGGGAAGCAGAATGTAAGAAAATACCATGTTGGTGAGGTGAGTCTTGATGAAGAGAAAACATTTGACAGAGTCAGCTGGGATTTTATGAGTAGAGCAACAGAAACAGATATTATTTTGTACCTGACAAAACTTGAAAAGGATATCTCAGTGTTGTGGAATATACTGAGACAGTCGTGTTTTTTTTTTCCCCCAGAATATAAAATTAATGAAAATAAACAAAGTCTATAACTATAAATTATGTATCCACACATGAATTAGTCCAGCAGTACCCATATTTATGGAGACATGATAAAATGAAGTATTTGGGAGTATGGATTAAAAGAGATTCTGTTATGGCTGCTAAGAATATGTAGGAGGAGACTAAACAAAAGAGAATACTAAAACTGAGAAACTGGAAGCTGTTGGCTGTGGATATGGATAGCAGATTACAAGCAGTGAAATATTTTAGTCCCTTCAGTTTTATACACAGGTCAGGTATATTTTTATCAACCAGAGGAGAAGGTTCACAATAATTAATAAAGAGTTAAATGATTTTATTTGTGATGGGAAGAGGGCAAGAGTCAAGTAGGATAAATGGTCCGTATCAGCAGAACAAGGAGGTTTAAGATTACATGATTTGAAGGGATATTTTAGAGCTACATAATTAAGGCTCTTGTACATAACACAGGCAAAAAGCTACATTTAAACTGGAAAGGGACAATGATGAAGCAGGGAGATAATTCAAGAAGTAAGGAAATAATGAGATTTTGGACTCTGATCCCTAAGGAAAATAACACTTGTACTGATTGTAGAGACTTAAACAAAATTAAGAAAAGCTCCTAATTGGAAAACCCCAGGCCCAGATGCAGTACCTAACTTCTGGCTAAAAGTATTAACATCTTTACCTGTAGATTTATCCATGAATAATGTGCTCACCCATAACAGAGACCAGCCTAGTTAACATCAGGAAAAACAATACTCCTACTTGAGTGAACCTATAAGCTATCCTAAAAACTATAGACCAACAATTTGCCTTCCAACGATGTGTAAACTATACACTGGAATTGATGCCAACAGACTTTATAATCATTTAGAAGAAAGTTCAGTCATGGCAATAGAACATAAAGGTAATAAAAGAAAGTCATATGGAATAAAGGATCATTTTTAAAATCAAGTCATAATGGAGAACTGTAAAAAGGGAAGAATCTAAGTATGGCATGGACAGACTACAAAAAAAGCATTTGACAGTATCCCAATATCCCAAATTGATGGATGAAAGAGTGATTCAAAATGTATAAGGTACGCACCCTACACTGATCGATTACATTGCAGTGACCATAAAACAGTGGCAAACCACTTTGCAGTTAAGTCACAGTAAAGGACAAATTATTATTACAGGGATAAAAATTCAAAGGGCATATTCCAGGACGACTCTCGTTCAGCACTGCTCTTTTGTCTTGCCCTTAACTTAAGTTGTCTACTTAACAGATTATGTTGTTGTGTCTTTTGGCTTATCCCGTTAGGGTCGCCACAGCGTAAGTCTGGTCCTCTAATGTTTGGTAGTGGATTTTTACATGCTGAGTTACCAGCCCTGACGCACAACCTTCAACAAAGGCATGCCCATTCACGCATGCCTCCACACAGAAGACGCTCTAGCTGAGAATCGAAAGCGACAACTTCTTGCTGTGAGGCGACAACGCTACCGCAGCACCAATACTGCAGGAATGTCATGGCTACAATTTGGATCCCAGAAAACAAAGTGTTAGAACTTCTCATCTTCTTTTTGTAGATACTTTTAAACTGTATAGTTCATCATATGAGGAACTGAAAGCACAACTGTAATGGTCAAAACTTTTTCAGATGATATAAGATTGTCATTTAGACTTGATAAAGAGATTCTCTCTTTTCAAATTTTATAGGTAGAATCTGGAGTTGACTACCTGAAAACATCACTAACCCAATTCAAATTAGCGCTCAAAACCCACTAAGTCAATTAATGGCTGTGTCCTTGCTCTGCTCCAGACTAGCCTATCCTGCTGAGTTCGCTAGTACCTTGATTCACTGGGTCTGTATCACGTGGTCAAAAGCTAATAATAGCAAGCAACCACAACTTTGAAAGCATCGGAACTCGAAGTTGTTATTGTGGGGTCGCACTACAGTGTAGATAGGGGTATTTGCCCTTTCCTCACTGTAGTGCCATCTCAGAGTTAATATATATATATTTATCGGGGGTGTGTGGGGGCACAGCCCCCCACAATTGCTACTTCGAGTTCCAGTGTTTTTGCAGTTGTGGTCGTTTGCTATTATTAGATTTCGACCACGTGATATAGACCCAATTCACTTATTGAACAATCCATCTCCCTCTGCCTAATCTATGCCTCTTAGCATACAAACAACTGTAGTATTATTTTGTATAGAGCTGACTACATATTAAGACTATATATTTCAATTACTTTCTTAACTGTATTCAGAAATGGTGTAATGTCACACTTGTTTCTCTATGTACTTACACATTTATGTATATTAGCACTAATCTCGCTCTGATGATTGTATAAACATTAGACTCTAGTAGACTTATGTGTAGATGCTTCTACAAATTGTGTCTAAGCTAGTGTTTTAAATCTAATTTTTCTTAGCTTATGGATACTACTTATATTCTGTATTTCAAATGTTCACTATGTAGCTTTTCTCCCCAGGTCTCCTCTGAAAAAGGACGTGTCAAGTTGGACTTTCCTGGTAAACAAATGTAGAATAAAATAAAAATAATTGTGCAAAAGCAACCTTTAAAGCAGGAAAACTGCAGCAAGAAAACACCAGTTTGGGATGGGAATGTGATAAATAAGAACCTGAGCAAGAGGCAGTGCATACATATTTGGGAACTGATGAAGGGTCAACAATAAAACATGAACAAATGCAGATAACTCAGTAAGGAATATTTTAGTAGACTAAAATTAATACTGAAAACAGTGTTGACTTCTAGGAACAAAGTCCAAGCTGTAAACCAATTTGCTCTTCCTGTCCTAACTTAAAGTTTTGGAGTGATTGGCCCCAAAAGGTGTTGGATTGGTTAGACAGGAAAAGAAGAATGCTTCATGCTTATCAAATAATTCATAAAGATCATTGCATACCAAAATTGTATATTTCCTGTTCTGAAGGAGGTATGGGCCTCCTCAAAACTGATTACATGTATA
Source organism: Protopterus annectens (assembly GCF_019279795.1). Classification (NCBI taxonomy): domain Eukaryota; kingdom Metazoa; phylum Chordata; order Ceratodontiformes; family Protopteridae; genus Protopterus; species Protopterus annectens. The sequence goes on from NC_056733.1 coordinate 58,713,197, forward strand.
GATCTGCAGTTGTGGGACTGCATGCATATCTGCTGACCTTACAAGACCCAAATGTAGTGAACATTTTGAAACATGAGAAGAATAAGTCTAAGATGTCTTCCCTGCTTAGTTTAGCAGAAGCATATTGGCGTCAAGCAGGAATGGAAATCAAACCAGAAGTGGATAAAAATCAGTCAGCAACTGAATGTGCCAAAAAACAAAAGAAAGACTATAAGGTAAAGAATCAGATGAGAAGGCAGGAAATGCGGAAAATGCATAAATATAGTTGCAAGTATAGAAAAGTCTTGCAACATCCTGTGCTAATCAGGATCTAACACAGGAATGGTTAAGAAGAGGTGAATTTAAACCAAAAGACAAAAGGTTAATATTGGTGGCCCATGATAGTGGACTATGTACACATTGGTTTGCAAAGTCTGTTGAACATGTGGCAGAAACAGAGAAATGTAGGTTTTGTAAAACAGAATTGGAAACAAGTTGCATATCTCATTGCTGGTTGTGATATTCTAATGGCAAATGGACTCTATACTGAAAGGCATAATAATGTGTCAAGACTGTTGCCTAGGGGATTGTGCAAACATTGTAATATGAATTAGCTGAAAAACACTGTAAACATGAGCCACAAAGCATCAAAGAAAATAAAGAAGTTTATATCACAAGATTATCCGTTACCAACAGTTCAAAAAAATAGATGCGAAAAAACAAATATACTAGTCCATCAAAGGAAGACAAAAGTAGCATTGATCATTGAAATTGCCACACCCAGTGACTATAGTGCCTTAAGTATAGAGACACACAAAGTCATAAAATAATAGGATTTGCAGGCAGAAACGAGGACAATAGGGATGAAGGATAACCAGACAGTTTTAGTAGTAGTAAGAGAAATGGGTCTTATAAAAATGAATTTACAGTCGTATTTAGATATGTTACCAATGCATGTAAATCCATACAAATTGCAGGAGAAGTGATTACTGGGCACATTGCTGGTGTTGCTAAAAGCACTTCTGGCTAACATCAAAGATTGAAATAACATTAATTTCATGAACTTGGAGAAATTAAAAAATAGAGAAAATATTGTATTCATAAAGTAGCAGAAAATATAGCAAGAACTAAGTAAACACAAGAATGGGGAATGCAGTTTATGCTATTAAGGATGACTGCAGTTAAGAGTTCAGAGAACAAATAAGAGACAGCTGGAATTTACTGGATGAGGCTAAGAAAGGAACCAAGGTGTTGGGAACAAATAATTTAGAGAGGAAAAGGTAATAGAATGGAGAAAGGCCAAGAAGACATTTAGACTGCAGGCTAGAGACTGCCTTCTCTATCAAGGATTGATTTCAGAGTATAGCTAAAGAGAAAGGGATGGGAGAATCCTAAATGATAGACCTGCACTTGTTGATTTTTTTTTTTAATTGAACCTAGATTTAAAAAAAGGATAATTGGAAGAGTATGTAAAATATTGTTGATAACTATAGAGATCAATCAGAAGAGATAAGAAAAGAGAGGGAAGAGAGATTAGATAAGCAATTCACTAAGAAACAATGGGAGGATGTATGTATGGCTCCCAAATATGCAACAAAGTCCAGAAGATTTAGAATTTTTGCATAGAAGTGTTTACATAGGTATTTTATACCCCAAGCAGATTCCAAATAAATTCTCCTCTATTAGACTGCAAATGTCGGAGGTGTTATTATGAAGAAAGAGGTAATTGGGAACATATTTGTGGGAGTTCATAGGTTCATAGGTAGATACTAAGCTATCTGCCCTAGGGCATTTATAAGCCTAGCCAGAGTGTATTTGGCTTCTGCCTCCCTATTTGATTAGCCTACTGTGCCTCTGTAAAGTAGCTCACAGAAGGTACCCTTTTAAGATTAGTTTACTGTGCCTCTGTCTAGTAGGGACACAGAAGAGATCCCAGGGGTGAATTTGCGATTTCCCATCCACGCTTCCAGATTTCGCTTGAAGAGGGTCAGCGAGGGGCTATGTCTAACATGAATTGAGATTCTATTCCAGAGTGAGGGGAGCCTCTGGGAAATGAATCTGTCCCTCCAGCATGTCCTGTTTATTTTTGTGCTGAGGTTTAAGTCCTTGGAGCGTGTAGCTCTAAGGGACTTGGATTTTTTGAGGTGGAGCATGTCCATTAATTCTGGGTTTGACATGGCTTTGTACGTCAGGCATAGATCGCCTCTGAGTAGGCGGTAAGCAACTGAGTAGAGCTGGAGTTTCTTTAGTCGAGCTGCATAGGACATCTGTTTGTAGCCCATGATCCTCTTGGTGAGGTACTTCTGGGGTCTCTCAAGTTGCTGCAGGTGTCTGGTAAGGTACATCCCAAAAGGGGCATTGTATTCAGTTATGGGCCTGCTGAGTGATGAGTAGAGGGGCACAATGACCTCTCTTGATCTAGATGCGAACCCTTTCGTGATAAGGTGGGCTATATAGAAGGTCTTTCTAACCACTTTGGCAATGTGATTATCAAAGGAGAGATTATTATTTACGTTGGTCCGCAAATCTCTAATTACTTCTTCTGTACTTAATGGATTACCACCTATGTGGTAATTTGTGGGCACCTTGTTTTTCCCAGAGGGGATGACTATGCACTTTTTAGCATTTAGCTTGAGGCCATGGCTCTGGCACCAAGCATCCGTCTCTGTGAGACCCTTTTGGAGGATGCTTGTGTCAGCTGAAGATTCGATTATGGCCACCAGTTTGCAGTTATCTGCGAACTTTGTCAGCCATAATCCCTCCGTGTTAGCCTGAACCTCAGAGAAGTATATACAGAACAAGAGAGGTCCCAGAACTGAGCCCTGTGGGACACCACTTGTAACTGGTTTGGATTTGGACATGGCACCTGCGCTTTTGACCATGTGGGCTCTATCTCTGAGCCAGTTTGCAACCCATCTTGTGATATAGGGGTTGATATTTAAGCTGGTAAGCTTATTTATGATGCCCGAGTGGGGTATTGTGTCGAAGGCTTTTGCGAGGACCAGGTAGGCTGTGTGGACTACCTTGGCCTCATCTATGGCTTTGGTAACGGTTTCAAAGAAATCAACTAGGTTTAAGAGGCAAGATCTGCCCTTAAAGCCGAATTGGGTAGGGTCCAGTGTCTGGAGGCTCCCAATGTCTTTGTTTATGAGTTCCATGATAATACGCTCCATAGCTTTACAGACCAGACTAGTCAGGCTTATGGGGCGATAGTTCCCGGGGTCCGTTGTGGCACCACCTTTGTGGAGTGGGACCACTGTAGCTGTACGCCATTCTTTGGGTGTACATATCCTGCAGTAAGGCTAAGTTTGAACAGTGACTTAATGTGAGGGTTCAGTTCTTCTTGGAGCTCGTGTAAGACACAGCCTGGGACACCGTCTGGTCCCATAGATGCTGTGTTTTTTACTTTGGAGAGGGCAGCTTTCACCTGTGCATCTGTGATGTCAGGGAGGTTACATTCAGTTGGGATAGGCATTTGCTCCTTTGGGGGGGAAGGGGGGGAGAAGTTTGCGCTGAATCTGTCTGCCAGGATGTTGGCTATGTCTGTAGGTTCGGTATATTTTGTACCATTATGCAACAATTCAGAGCATATCTGGGAGTTTCCACCTATATTCCTGACATAACTAAAGAAGGTCTTGAGATTATCTTTAGTGTCTAGGGCAATTTTTCTTTCGAAACTGGCCTTTGATGATTTTATGAGGGGTCGAAGTTTCTTGCTAATACTGATCAGAGATGCCTTCCCTTTTTGGGATTTTGCTCTGTCATGTAGTAGCTTCCTCCTTCTGTTGTATAGCTTATTTATGGCCGGTGTCCACCTGACCGGTCTCCTGTTTTTGGAGGAGTGAGTCTTGGTTTTATTTGGGATATCACGATCCATGCATTCCTGCAGGTGCTCATAGAATGCATTTGTAAAGGATTCTGCGGATTGGGCTGTATTATCCTCTGGCCCGGGGGCTTTGAAGGATTCCACCTCAGTCTTGAGAAGTGCAAAGTTGGCTTTTGAGAAATTCTTTACAGTGATTTCCTTGGCTGGGGGTGGGGACTGGATATGGATGTCCAGGGAAATTTGTGTATGGTTTGATCTTACCAATGAGGGGTTTACCTCTGGTGTGGAACATAGAGTCCCCATGTTGGTGATGATCAGGTCCAATATGTTCCCTCTTGTGGGACTGGTGACCAGTTGTTCCATCGCGTTAGAGTTTATAAATTCAAGGAACCTTTGGGCGAGGGTGTTTGGGCTTGAGTAGTTTTTCCAGTCAATGTTTGGGTAGTTGAAGTCACCCAATAACATAGTGTTTGGAAAGACCTTCATATTTTCTAGTGTTCTCAGGAATGCCAAGTGGGGTTCCTGTAATAGGGAGGGTGTTCTGTAGCAGGCTACAAACTGAAAGGCAGTTTTGCCCGCTGTTAGTTGCACATGGATGGTTTCCGATGCTTCGTGCAGTGCCACTAACCTGGAGGTGTAGGTATCTTTGATGACTGTAGATACTCCCCCTCCTTTTGTGCTTTGGTCCGAGTTTTGGGGCCGAAACGCATGGTATGAGTTATAACTTGGTAGTGCTGGGGTGTTCTCAGGAGCCTTGAACCAAGTTTCTGTTACTGCACAGACATCAATTTTCTCCATACTGAGGAGAGCCTCGAGTGCGTGCATCTTGAGGTTTAGACTTCTGGCTTTGAGTAGCATTACCTTTAGTTTTTTTATCCTTGGGTTGTCTATGGTGGTGGGTTTGTCCTTTGAGCCTTGCCTAAAAAAGGCACTATGGGGGTGGCAAGAGCCTTGGCCAGTATACGAAAGCCTAAGGGTGACAGGTACAAGCCGTCCCTAGCGAAGCAATGTGGCTTGTCGAGCATGTCATCCCAGGCTGACAGACACTGGATCCCCTTTGAATGACACCAATACGTTAGCCAATTGTTGAAACTGATCATTTTGTCTTTATACTGTGGCATCATTCTTGGTGAGGGCAAGATGTTACTCAAAGTCAGGGTCATACCAGCCTGGGCTACATGGTCAGAGAGCTCCCCTTTTCATGTAGTCCAGGGTGGTACATCTCAGGTCATTCACACCAGCATGGACAATGACTGAGTCATACTTGTACTTGCTTTGGAGTGACTTGAGTGCTTGCATTATGTGGCGGATCCTGGCACCCGACAGGCAGCTTACAGTGACCTTCTCCTTGTTCAGTCTGGTGAGTGGGATGTCAGTGTGCCGGACAATAGAGTCCCCTATAACAAGTGTATTTGGTGTGTTGTTTGGCCTTAAGGGCTGTGACTGTGAGGCACACTGATTTTGTGAGATATGTGATTCGTGGGTATTGTTGAGGGGTGGCTGCTGCTTGGATGTCTGCTTAGGAGGTCTTTGCTGTTTAGGCAGATTTTTATTTAGAGCCTCCGAGTATGTTTTTGTGTGTTTGTGTTGGGTATGCAGATGCAATAGGTCTGTGTGAGACTGCATTTGTGGTGTGGGTGGTTACCTTTTCCTCCTGACTGACTGTGCCAGTCTTGGGTTGAGAGAGCTCTGCCTCCAGTTTGGCTGTGTAACTGTGTTTCTCACATGTATTAGAGTTTGTTGGAAGGAGGAGAGGGTTGTCTGTGTACATAAGGCAATTGTAGCATTGCCTCAAAATTCCCAGATTCACCAGCTGGACTGGAGAGTAACCTTGAAACTGACCCTTGGACATACCAGATTAGTATAGGGAGCTGTTTTTTTACTGATCAGATTAGAGAAGGGAACTGATTTTTCACTTGATCAGGAAGGACCAATCGGGAGCCTAATACTTATGAGAAGTCAAGGAGGGTGTAGTGCTTTAGCTAGTTAGTGTTTCCTTATAAGAGCTGAGCAAGTGCAGGGCTTTAGAAAGAGAATAGAGTGATTACTTTGAGAGTTTGAACAGTTGTAAGGGAAAAAGTGAAGAGCAGACTTTGTGGAGCCTGGAATAGTTTAAACCTGTTTAGGCGGCGCTGCCCGAAGCTGCTCAGTGCACAAAACTGTGCAAAAAGAGAGTTGTAGGGTTTTAAGAGAGAGAGAGCTCAAGGAGTTTAGAATTGACCCAAAATGGCCAATAAAACTCCAGCTTCCAGGCAGTAACCACTCCTCTAGGGACAGTGTAATGAGTTGACAAACTTTAAAAATTCACTGGAGACTACTCTGTTGTAAATAAAGGATGAGCAAATTGGTGTAATTAAGGAAATTATTTTTTTTTTGTGGAGTTGTGGTATAGGATCTGAATTGCCTAGAAATAGTAAGGCCTTGCTGAGTTTAATTCTGGTGGCTGCCAAAAAAAGCAATTGCTAGAAAATGGAAATCAGTCATTGGCCTTAAGCTCAATACCAGAAAAATGTGTCATCCCCTTTGGGAAGAGCCTGGTTCCCATGAATTACCACATTGATGGTAGTCCACGGAACACAAAAGGCATTATAAGATGTCTGGGAACACAGGTTGACCGCATCCTCTCTTTTGACCACCACATTACCACTGTGGCCAGAAAGTCCTATGTGGCACATCTCATTACTTAAGGGTTTTGCATCCAGAAAGAAAGAGGTCATTGCCTCTCCCTCTGCTCTTCCCTCATTAGGCCAGTCATCGAGTACAATGCCCCATTTGACATGTACCTCACTAGACACCTGCAACAACTAGAGAGGCCACACAAGTACCTCACAAAGAGGATCCTAGGCCTAAAACAACTATCCTATATGGACAGACTCAAAAAAGTCCAGCTGCTCTCTGTCTCATATTGCCTACTTACAGGTGATCTCTGCTTGACTTACAAATCCATGTCTAACCCAGCTCTGTTAGAAATGCTACTGTGAAGGCTGCCAGCCTACCCAGATAGAATTGTACAGATAATTCTATCATTTGTAAATATGAATGTGGAATTACAGACTTGTTTTCTTAAGTGAAAGAATATGCTGTGAAATGTGAACTTAAAACAGTGTAACAATATTGCCCTCTGCTGTAAAGAAAGCTAAGATAAGCATTTCTTGTTTGTCTTTTGAAGTTCAAATTATTTCATGACTGTCTTTGATGTTTACAATTCGGCTCCAGCCGGGCTAGATGAAGGCATCCTGCCTATTGTTTTAACTTAAGGAATAATTACTAGAGTTTACATGTGGAATGTATTTTATTGATGTAGTTTCCTGCAGCTGCAAAATAACAAAATAATCTAGTATCTGTCAGCCTGGGAACCCCAGGAAAGTGTAAAAATTATGTAATGGGAATCAGGACTGAAAATAGCAATTTAAGCAAAGAGAATCAGAAGGCATTAAGCATTTTTGTCTTGATCATCCAACTCACAGCACTGTCTTACTCATGTGTAAGTTATCTTAGACTTGTGTTTTCTTTTACAGATAGCTAGGAAATAGAAAGATTAGACTAAGTGTTTTCTGTGATGTCAGAACTGTACTACTGATTTATTTTAAGTATTTTTGTGTGATCTCTGAACTCTTGACTAGCTCTGTATAGTAGAAAGTATTGTCTTGTAGTTTTAGTTATTAAATATTTTAAAACCTTTTAACTGTGGCTGGTGTGAAGAGATAATTTTAGCTCTAGAGTGCATCGCATGTTTATAGAGTTAACTGTCCAAATCAATCCAAATAAGCTTTGACTGTTTAGTCACACATCAATTGGATAGTAATATTGCACAGTAACAATTGGACACCCTTTTAAGGGCCTTTGAGTAGCTGATAATTAATAGCTGGTTGGTGGCAGGGTACTACCGTATAGTCTAGAAAAGGGGGCACAGCTGGAGAACCTGTGCCAGCCTTCCCCATAAGTGTCTGTGTGGTTGTATAAACTCTTATCTCAAATTGTGTGTGTGTGTGTGTATGTGTGTGTGTCAGCTACTTGGGCATGGACACGAAGCACTGGTTGGACAGAGAGGGTGCTGGAGATTTTAGCTTGCTGAGATCTGGACCCTATATCTGTGCCAGTGGGGAGTCTTATTGGGGACCTAGAGAGCAAGGGAGCAACTAGCCCCTGACTGATATCTGTGTGCTCTTAAGGGAAATTGCACTTTACTGTGTGTATTTATTATCCTTTCCTCATACATGAGATGCCCTCTCTGGTGTTAGTAGTGAGGATTGAGGCTACTTAATTGCTGGGCTAGGGCATGGGCATCACAGCTACATCTAAAGAAATCCCAATCCCTCCGCACCACATGCTCCAGAGACCTCAGCCTCATTACCACAGTCAACAGAACAGGCTGGATGGACAGGTTAATAACCCAGAGACATAGACTTCCCATATATGTCAAACAGAGCACCTCACTGGCCATCTTCAAGAGAAATATTGACGAGTGGATGAGAAATAGAAAATTCACCCCGGAGATCACTGCAGTGGCTCTAATCGACAAAGGCACTGGGAACTAAGATCGGGTGGCACGATGCCAGGGTAATCCTATGGGCTAGGCTTGTAAAGACTCCAGGGCAATTAATCTAGTACACACCTATGAACCTATAAAACTATCAACTTTAGAAGTAGAGACTATAGTAAGAGAGATAAAAGAACTAGAAGCAGGATCTTTAGAAAAGGTTGGGAGCAAATTACATAACAAAATATGGGAATTGTGGGAACAGTACATGCAGAATAATGTTTTGGAGGATGAATGAGGTTTAAGGGAAGGCAGGAATTAAATGAGCTGTGTAATGTTCAATTTATAATGATTGTATAGAAGATCATATGTGATTTATAATGTTTGCCATCAAGAATGTTAATTTGGTTTGTTTTCAGTTATGTAAACGTATGCTTGCCTGTGTCATAAGTGATAATTCAATAAAGATGTTTTTTTTTTTTTTTTTTTTTAAAGTGCATTTTGTTAGCGTAACAAACATGTAACTGCTCTTCGAACTGCCTGACCATGTGATTCGCTTCACAGTCCTTGCTAACATTACTTCATCAGACTGTTAATTGTACTGAACCTTATATGGATAAGACCTTACCTAGTCAGAAACGGAAGGACTTAATTAAAAGTATTCATAGTTTGAAGTCTAAAGTGTTACAATATTGGAGACTCCAGTGGCAATGTTTTGCTTTTGATGCTTATTTAGTGATGGGGATTGTTCCTCGTGAACTACGTATTACTAAAATGCCAACTTATGGCAATTCCCATCTGAATTTACTTAAGTTCTGGCAGGAGTTGAATCTTATATTAAGCACAGATTGCATGCACTTAATGAATGATTATTTCTGGAGTAAAGAGACTGGCTTATCCAATGATATTGCTTTAGATGAGGGTAGAATTGTGGATTCTCCTGATTTTCAGTTTGTCTCTGTTGAATATGACAATATGCTTACAAAAATAAAGGCATTTCAGCAGAAATGTATTAGTACTAAGAAACGTAAGCTGGAAAGAGATGTCTGTGACTTTAAGAATCAGCATGTTTTTCATTGGCTGAAGCAGTTTAAACATCTGATGTCATCGCCAACATATTTCCCTACTGCTATTATAGATTCAGCCGCTAAAGATACTACTATATCTTCGAATTGCACTGAGTGTCGAATCAGTTCGCAGTTTAGATGACTTCTCTATTCCTTCTAACACTAATACAACTAAAAATAAAAATACAGGTGATAGTAAGGCAACTGATAAAACAGTAGCTGTTGAATCGGTTGCTGACACTGCTGCAATAGAACCATTGGCATCACATAATGCAGAGACCAGTCGGGTTTCAAGTAGAGCTAATTATTATTTTTTAGCATCCCCCAGCATATGTTTGGAACTTACAATGCAAGTTCAGCAGCAAGAACGAGACCAAATTGTTACCAGGTTAAACAATAATAGCATAGAAGAAGAATGGCAAACACAGGTGAGGACACAGACTGCTATGAAAGTAGGACCAGCAACCAGAAGCAAGGCACTGATAAAACAGTAGTTGGTTTAACTGTACATAATCTGTCCTATTACGTACTTTCGTATGATGAAATGAAACTATTAGATAAAGGTTTAACTTTTATTCCTGCTATTGAAGGAAATATCAATGACTGACTAACTGAATTGAGACTCTTTACCAGGAACATTGAATTAAAATTGTTGTATAGAAATGAGTCATATGAACAAGATCAACTAAAAAGAAAAAGTTTGTGCCCAAGTGCACATTTGTTATTAAAGCCTCTTATGACATGTGAGGATCAGCTTTATGGAATTTTCTTTGATAGTCATTGTGGTAAATTTTTCAATCTGACCCCTGAAGAGAGGAAAGCCTTGTTTAATCTCTACACTAATAGTAACATAGTTATCAAGCAAGCTGATAAAGGTGGTAAGACTGTGGTTATGGATAAAGAACAATATTATACGTGGATGTATGAGTTGTTATTGAATGACAACAGTTTTAGAAAGATAAGCAGGATGTAAGTTAGTAATTATATTTTTGATGTTGAAACACAGATGTTAAGTTGTCAATCTCGCCTTCATTCTTGCTGGATGGGTTCGGAGCCGATCCTCGGCTCCGACTCGGCACTTGCTTTAGCTCGAGAACTCCTTTTACCAGCTCGAGGCAACCCTATATCCCATGATGCAAGGCGGAACTACCTCAGATCTCGTTTGCCGCTTAGCGAAAGAGGTCTCCTTTGCCAGCTGAGGTAAGTTTTTTCTTGTTAAAGAAGAAAAAGTTCAGTTAGGGGTTTATTTTTTCCCTTTAGTGTTAGATTAGCCTGTACTTAGTTACAGCCCACCCTATTCCCTTCCTTTTAAACTTTTATAATAGTTTTCAGTTTAAAGTTTTAGTCAGGCCTAGTTCCCCAAGTTATTCCCTTCCTGTGTGTCTGTGTAGGGATTAAGTTGTGTGTTTGTGGGGACTGTTTGTGTCTATCCTTTTAGGATGTCTAGAGAAGGCAAGGTCTCAGGCTTCAAGAAGTGTGCCCAGTCCTGTCAGAAAATGTCCCTGACAGACGGTCACACTTCTTGTGTGTATTGCCTGGGGCCTTTGCACCTGCAGGACTCCTGTGCGTTGTCATGCTTTTAGCCAGAGAGTCCTGCAGGAAAGGAGGAACAAATTAATCCTCCGAGGTTTACTTAAACCTGAAGGTTCTCCTCCTAAGCCAGGGGCAGGAAAACCTCTCAAGCCACCGAAGGCTCAGGCTACAGTGTCCAAGCCTCCTCCGGTGGCTCCGGCTCCGTCGGAGCCGATATCGGCTCCGGCTGGAGTCGATACTTCTTCTGTTAGAGTAGTGGGTTCGGTGCCGGCTGGCTCCGATACCCTGACTACTGTGGCCTTGTCTGCTCCGGCTGGAGCCGACACTTTATCCAGCATCGGGGCCGAGATATCCTCGGCTCCATCTGGTTCAAGGGACTTCGGCTCCGATGGCCCGACCCGTAAGAGATCCGGTCCCCGATACTAAGTATTCACTCGGCTCCGGGGTCTCCTCTTTTGTCGGGCGGAGCCATCGAGCCGATCTTCGAGATCTTCCAGGCTGTCTGACCACAATTTGGAGAGGGTGGTAAGCAGGCTGTTGAAGTCTCAGGCACTGGCCCAAATGCTCCATAGCCCGTCTCAACAGACTTGGCTATAGCCCGATTCTTGAGATTCCTCCTCCGACTCCACACCAGAGTTCGGGCGGAGCTTCTTGGGACAGCGACTGTTTCGATGCGAGCCGATACATCCTTCAGCTCCGTCATCTTGGCTCCGATCTCCTCCTTGAGACCTTCCTTGGAGGGATCCGGTCGTCGGGTTTCCACTGTCGGCTCGAGGGGCTAGTGGCATCGGACCCTTGTCCGACCCGCTCTCCCTCTCGGGGCTTGGCTTTGGTAAGCTTCGGCGCCGACATCGCCTCGAGCCTTCTCTCTCCTTGGAGCCGACCATTCCTGTTTCTTCGGAGCGGGTGTGTTCAGGTCTCCCGGGGAGAGGAGCCTTTGAGGTGATGAGGAGTGTCCTGGCCTCTGAGCCTGGTCAACGGTCTATCCCTCTAGCTTCTCCCTCATCAGTGCCTGCAGATGCCTCTTGCCAGCCTCTTGCTCTCAGGCCCAGGGATCCATCGCCCCAGGTTTCCCCACTGGGAATTTCCTCCTCTTCCGAGGTTTCTCCTGACCCTGCAGGGGAACCCCCTCGGAAGAGGACGTGTAAGAGGAAACCCACAGACTCCCCTGAGTCTACTACATCTGATACTGACTTAGATGAGTCGGAGGGTTCCCCACGGTCCCCCTCTGAGGATGTCTCATTTTCAGACATCCTTGAGCTCCTCAAACAGAGGGGGAATTGGCCCTCCATTGACCCCTCTGAGGATGAGTCGGTATACCTGGAGGCTTTTGGATCCCGACCCTCCACCTCCTGGGTGTCTCCGCCTTTCGACCCACTCATGCAGGTAGTGGCTCGGAAGGCGTCTTGTACTCAGATTCTGTGGAACCTGTCCCCAGGAGACCATCCAAGTTCATCACGGCCCCTTCGGATAAACAGTTCCTGTCCAAAGGTGTCTCTGTGGATGCTATGGTGGTAGCGGCCACTAAGAAGGAACTGGCGGATCCTTCAGTACCTGTCCATCCTCCTAATAAGGATTCTAGGACCATGGACAGGCATGGAAAGCGGATGTTTTCTTCAGCGACCTTTGCTATGCGTTTGCTGAATTACCTTTGTCACTTCACCAGGCTTCAGAGATATTCTCAAGGAACTGGGAGAAGTAGTCCAGGATCCTTCTGCTGCTGGGGCTCAGGAAAAGATTGCCTCTCAGCTTGCTATCCTGAATTCCATATCTAACTCCTCCATGCGGCTCATATCTTATGCGGCCGATGGAGCGAGCAGGGCCGCAGGCACAGGTGTTGCTCTTAGACGCCAAGCCTGGATGCGGCTGTGTAATTTTGCGGACCCCTTTAAGGCGTCCTTCACCAACACCCCCTTTGACGGTTTGGCTTTGTTCGGACCTCAGGTGAAGGATACTTTGACCAGATGTGAGCAGGATGGTAAAACTCTTTCTGCCGTTGGAGTCCAGTTTTCCACTCCTTCTAGACCATATCCCAAGGGTCAGAAGGGGAAGATGTGGTTCCGTAAAGCCCAAGGAGCTACACCGGACACACGTGGTCAGTTTACCCCCAGAGGCAGAGGGGGTAACAATAATAGACGCCTCCCTAGAGGCAGGGGGGGTCCTCAGAACCAGGGCAACAGGGAGTCTCTTCCTGAGAAGCCCTTTCAGCATCCCTGAGGTGTTGCCCGACTGTCCACCCTTGGAGGCAGTCGGGGGAAGAATTTTGCTGTACCCAGTAGCCTGGCAATCCCTATCACAAGAGAAGTGGGTACAGTCGATCATATCCGAGGGTTACAAAATCCCCTTTGAAAGGTTTCCCGTACCTCTACAATCCCTTCCAGACATCTCACCCGGTCAAAGGGATTTGGCAAGACAGGAAGTTTCAAAACTCCTGGAAAAAGAGCCATCAAACAGTGCCGGCAGACCAAGTAGGATCCGGCTTCTACTCAAGATTCTTTTGGTCCCCAAAGGACAGGAGATTGGAGACCAATACTAGACCTAAGCAGACTAAACAAGTCTGTCAGAAGGCAAGATTCGGATGGTCACGCTGCAATCCATTCTGCCCTTTCTGGGCAAGGACAACTGGATGTGCTCTATAGACCTTCAAGATCGTACTATCACATAAAGATTCACAGGCGGCTCAGAAGGTTTCTCCGCTTTCGGCTGGGAGCCAGTCATTACCAATTCAGAGCACTGCCCTTTGGCCTCACTTCAGCCCCAGAGTGTTCACCAAATGCATGGCAGTGGTCACAGCTCATCTGAGGCGTCGAGGATTCCAGGTGTTTCCTTATTTGGACGACTGGCTCCTCTCCGCCACCTCAAGCATCAGCTTCTTGGTCCAGAGACTACACCCTACAGCTTTGCAAGAGTCTAGGAATTTCGGTAAATTTGAAAAATCCTCTCTGCTGCCTTGCCAATCTATCACCTTTATAGGCAGAGTTAAATACCGTCAAAATGTTAGCCAGGCTAACAGATCAAAGGATTCTGGACATCCAGAAATTTGTTCAGCTTCTGTTACAAAGCAACAAGATCAAAGCCAGGTTTGTCTTGAAAGTTCTAGGCCTAATGGCTGCGGCCATTGTTCTTCTTCCACTGGCTCGCTTCCACATGCGTCTCCTGCAGTGGATGTTATTCACGCAGTGGTCGTACCACGATCTGCCCATGAGACACGAAATCTTGGTAACACAGTCGTGCAGGGCTCATCTACGATGGTGGATATCTTCCCCTCTTCTTCATCAGGGCCGACCCTTTGTTCCCCTCCTCCAGTTGCCACAGTCACCACGGATGCCTCTCTGATCGGGTGGGGGGGGCATTATCAGGCAGGATGGTCCACGGGACGTGGCAACCCATAGAATACCACCTGCACATAAATGTCCTGGAGATGAGAGCAGTGCTTTTAACGTTGCAAGCCCTCGACGACTTTCTTCCCACAGGGACTATTGCAGTACAGACGGACAACATGTCCGTGGTCTGGTACATCAACAAACAGGGCGGAACCAGGTCCTATCCCTTATGTCGAGAAGCTCTCAGACTTTGGCAATGGGCGATCTCTTCTCAGCGGTTTCTGATAGCAACGCACATCCCCGGCAGGTCCAATCTATTGGCGGACAGGCTAAGCAGATCTATTCTGATGCCTCACGAGTGGTCTCTCAATCAATCTGTAGTGGATCAGATTTTTCTGAAGTGGGGCACCCTTGTTGCGATCTTTTGCTACCCCTCAAAACAACAAGTGCCCAGATTACTTCACACTATTTCCTCTTCCAGGCCAACCCTTGAGAGACTCTCTAACCCAGGATTGGCCTCGGGACTTCTTTATGCTTTTCCTCCCTTTCCATTGATTCCACAAGTCATTCAGAAAGCCACCGTTTTGAGAGCCAAATTGATCCTCATTGCTCCATATTGGCCTCGACAAATTTGGTTTCCGTCTCTACATCATCATCTTCTGGTGCAGCCCTGGCATCTGGACCCAGTTCGGATCTTTTGATCCACCAGTCGGGTCAGCAGCACCGGGCCATTCATTCTCTCAACCTCACTGCTTGGTTGCTCCACTTCCTTCCCTAGCCAGGCTACCAATGATTTCTGACTCAGAGACATTTTAGTGTCTTCTTTAAAGTCGTCCACTAGAACTATTTATGCTAGTAAGTGGCGACGTTTTTTTTGGGCAAACGCCAGAAATATTGATCCTTTTACCGCTCCTGTACATTCTGTTTTGGATTTCCTGGCGGAGGTTTTTCATTCGGGATCTTCGTCATCTACAGTCAAAGTACAACTGGCTGCTATTTCCAAGTATCATGTTGGCTTGCATGACAATAACATCATGTCTCATAGGTTATGCAAAGCCTTTTTAAGAGGAGTTTTTCTCCTAAAACCGCCTGTGAAACATCCTCCTCCGCAATGGGATCTAAACTTAATGTTGGCATCCCTAATTCTACCTCCTTCGAACCGTCTGCTACGTGTTCTTTAAAGTTATTGGCGTGGAAAACTATATTTTTACTGGCTGTTACTTCTGCAAGAAGAGTTTCTGAGATTCAGGCCCTCTGTATTCGTTCACCTTATCTGGTTTTCATAAGGACAGGGTTTAGCTCAGAACTAACCCTTCCTTTCTTCCCAAGGTTGTATCTCAAACCAATATTAACCAATCTATTGATCTACCAGTTTTCTTTCCTAACTATTCTGACAGAGCTGAACAGAAGCTGCATTTTTGGATGTTCATCGTCAGCTCAGGTACTACTTGCATAGGACTAAACAAATTAGAAAATCAGACCAATTGTTTGTCTCCTATGCAGAAAACAGGTTAGGTCTTCCAGTTTCTAAAGTGACCTTATCTAGATGGTTGACTTCCACCATTTCCTATGTGTACTCTCTAAGGGCAAACAACTATCTTCTAAGCCAAAAGCACATTCGACCAGGAGTCTATCCACTTCTGTAGCCTTTCAGGATAGACTTCCCATTGACACTATTTGTGCAGCAGCTACTTGGGCCACGCCTCATACCTTTGTGTCTCATTACAAGTTGGATTTGGCCTCCAGAGATAGGGCCAGTTTTGGTTCCACAGTTCTCAAGAGTCTGTTCCATTGAGCCACCGGGATACAGGTGCTAGGGGCGGTCCCATCCAGCAAGAATGAAGGCGAGATTGACAACTTAACATTTAGAAGTTATGTACCTACCATAGCGTTCCATGTTAGTTGTCTTCTCGCCTTCTTTCTTCGTCCTCCCTCCTTCCCTGGCCTGGACAGATCTTGGAGAGTTCCTATTAGATTGCTTCCTCTGGAGCATTGTTATGAGGACTTCTTTTAGGAACCATGGTTCCTAATTATGTTAGGATAGTCTTTAGCAGGGTCAGTTAGCTGCCAAACGAGATCTGAGGTAGTTCCGCCTTGCATCATGGGATATAGGGTTGCCTCGAGCTGGTAAAAGGAGTTCTCGAGCTAAAGCAAGTGCCGAGTCGGAGCCGAGGATTGGCTCCGAACCCATCCAGCAAGAAAGAAGGCGAGAGAAGACAACTAACATGGAACGTTATGGTAGGTACATAACTTCTAATTATATGATATGCTTACGGAAGGCTCCATCACTCCTAAAATTTATAATTATCTTTATACACCAGAACCTGTTATACCTGCTATTTATGGATTGTCCAAAATTCAAAAAAATGCTCAGGTTCCACCAATGAGACCGATAATCTCTGGCAATAGATGGGCTACCACAGCTATCTCTAAATATTTAAACAGTTGTCACCTCTTTTAGTGCATAGCAATAGTTATATTAAAGATGCTAATGACTTTCTTGGTTCATTTTATAGATGGTATACCATCAGTCAACTTGACAACTTCATCTTTGTAACTTTGGATAGTAAGTCTCTATTTATAGTTATTGTCAGTCATTATGGTATTCAAGCAATAAGGGAATTTTTGAATGCTTACAGTACTTTAACAGAAAGTAAGACAGTTATTATGTAGAATGCTTAATTTGATTTTAATTAGTAATGTTTTCATATTTAATGGAGAATTATTTCATCAGCAGTTGGGAGTTGCTATGGGCACTCCAGTTTCTAATACTTATGCAAATATTGTTCTTGCAAACTGGAAAGAAACACATACATTTATAATGGTAGTTACTTTTAGGAATCCATATTTAAAATATTGTGTGATTTGTTAACAATATATTGTTAGTTTGGACAGGTAGTGTCACCCAATAAGAAACATTTATCATGGAGATGCATTATACTAAAGATTTTCTTACATTTGATTTGAAATATTCTAGTAAAGAAATAGATTTTTTAGATGTAACATTGTTATATAATGAGGGAAATATAGATACCACCATACATAGCAAGAACATTCAAACTACCAGGTTTTTATATTATGATAGTATGCACCCTAGATTTATATACAAGTGTTACCAAGACTCAGTTTATTAGAGCAAGTAGACTTAACACCAATAACATTTTTTGTCTGAACTTTCGAAGATGTCTAGAGATTTTCAATTAAGGGGTTATGACCAACAATTGATTGATCAGGCTAGATATCCTTGTTGAATGTGATACTTTTGCAAAACCTGCCTTTTCTGATAGGAGTAAAGTGCCTATGTGTACTAAACATACTGGTAATTTTGTTAGGTATGTTATGAAATATAATAGACATACTCCAATGATAAAATATATTATTTGTAAGAAATGGGAAATACTACAGTGTAATTCTGACATTAGAAAAATAATAGGCGATAAGCCTTCCTTTAGTTTTAGTAAAGAGAGGAATTTGTAATCATGGTTATACTACAAGGATTTGATGTTTAATCTAGTTTGTGTTCCTAAAATGAAAACTAAAGGAACCATTCTGTTACAAATGTTATGTCTGTCGTAGTATTAATGTAAAGACTACTTTTGTACATCCATTTACAAAGTGTATCTTTAACTTTTACAGTATTTGCTACATGTTCTACTGGTATTATAGTTTATTTGGCCAACTGTAGGAAATGTGAAAATTTTTATATTGGGAAAGAATGCAGTCACATCGTTCTGAGATAAGAAGGAAAATAGATAGTAATGCCCTATTTAAACACCTTATGACCAAGGGTAGTGATCATAGTTTTAAATGTAGGGATGTTCTTCGTGTTTCACTGTTGCAGTCATTACATTTGGGTAGTCTGCTAGCAGGTTGCCCTGATTAACAAAGTCTTGGGTACTGCGTCGGCTGCTGTCTCTTCTTCCATGATGTCAGATTGTCAGGGGTATAAAACATGCAGTCGACGCCATTACATCAGTCTTTCTTGCCATGCGGTGCCCGAAGCAGAAGCAGTTCGCAAGTGCCAGTCGGCTGACTCCTGAAATTTTCATTTTTGAGTTTCAGCTCCGAAGTCTTCAACTTAAAGCTAAGTACCCCGTTGGGGAAACTTTTCTTGCTCCTTACTGATGTCAGTAAAAGTTAATAATTGCGTTACTTGTGGAAAGCAAATACCTCATAAAGATTTTCATTCGTACTGTATTCCTTGCCTAGGCCCTGACCACGACGTACCTTACTGTCGGTTTTGTGCTTTATTTAATCAGCGCACTATCCATCGTCGTTATATTTTTGCCTCTCATTATTTCGGTTCTCGGTTTAATTATCCAGAAATGTCGTCGATTAGCCGTCCGACTACCAGGATTAAAAAAAAACGCAAAGATAAAGACAGAGACAGGCCATCGAGATCCAAAACTGCCGACGATGCTTCTCCTAAGCCAGTCACCAGTTCGCCGGTACTCAGTGAGGCGCTTTCGTAGCCCCTGATACCTGCTACTTCTGATTCGCAGGCCTCTACTGAGACCCATTTGGAGTCCAGTATGCCGCAAGATACTTCAACTATGGAACCCACGGATGTCTCTGTCTTGGATGTGTCTGGAGCTGCTGTGCAGGCACCAGCTTCTGAGGGTGTATTCAGGCCTACAGACTTGCATATTAAAATTACACCTCCTTCATTACTAAGGCCTAAATCTCAATCCATGTCTAAAAAATTGACGTCCAGGCCATATGCTCAGGCCCCATGCCTAAAAAACAAATGATAAAAATGGCTGAAGATCTAATAACTCTAATCAGGGGTAGTCAAGCCCCCCCCACACCCCTCTAAGAGGCCTAGGGCTGAGCTTGCTTATGAATCTTCTAATCAGGATTCTGATTCTTCTGGTAACCTGGATTTGTCCATACCTACTTATGAGGATTATGATGGAGTGGATTCCATTCCCTCTTCTTCCCCTCCTGAGGACTTTTCTTTTGGAGAAACTTTACATACTTTAAGGGAACATTTTCACTGGGAAAGCCAGGAATTTTCTAATTCAAAAAAGAGGCTTGGGGATTTCCTTCTTCTACCTCAGCATAGGCCTTTGGCTATACCTCCTGTACTAGACATTGTTGATGATGTTTTTTCGGAATCCAGTTTGGCCCCTGATTCCCTGCCTCCTTCTCCTAGTAAACCTGACAGATACTACAGGGTTCCTGTGTCCCACAAGTTCCTTTTCAAAAATCCTGCTGCAGATCCAGAAACTATTTCTCAGGAGCCCAAGGGCATTAAGGCTTCTACTGCTAAAAATCCTGCCCGTTCTGACAGAGACTCCAGCGTGCTGGGTAGATGGGATAAAAAGGTTTATACTTCTGCAACATTGGCAATCAGAGCTTTAAACTGACAATTTCATATGTTAAAATATCAGCAACATGTTATTGGACTGCTTAAACAGAAAATGATGTTGATTCCTGACTGTGTGGAAAATAATGATTTACAGGACTTAATGCATTCTGCTGAACAAGTTGGAAAACATACTTTGCAATGTAGTTTTGATTCTTTAGAGGCCTCTTGCAGGGCTGCTGTTACTGGTTCTGTGCTTAGAAGGCATGCTTGGCTTAAGGAACAATCTTTGCCTGATCATGTTAAAGCTAAGTTGTTGGATGCTCCTTTAAATCAGGACTGCTTGTTTGGCAGCAAGGCTGAAGAAGTTAAAAAGACGGAAGATAAAGCTAAATCTATGCAAACTGTTAAAGATTTTTTTACAAGTGCAACCTCTTAGATTTAGTAGGCACTGGCCTACTACGAATTGGTACTTTCCGGTCCCTTCCAGGTCTTCTCAGTCCAAACCCAGGCACAGCAAAAAACCCAGGTTTCAGTCCCAGGAGACTCTCAGAACCAAGCAGTGTGTGTGTGTGGGGGGGCTCCTCTTACAAATCTGGAAATAACAAGACACCCCCCTATGGTAAACAGTCTCAATGACTTCCTTTTAAAAGTACCAAGCACTAGTCTTTTGACCACCCCTTTCGGGGGAAAGATTGGTCTTCATGCAAAGAACTGGGAACTCATAACCCAGGACAAATGGGTTTTTAAATATAGTGTCCCAGGGATACAGATTTCTATTCCACACATTGCCAACACCAAATGGGTGGCCAGACCTGCCCCCAAATCAGTGGGCAGAGGCTCAAAAACAAGTACTTTCCCTCTTAAGCATGGGGGGGGGGGCTATTCAGCTGATACCAGAAGAGGAAAAGGGGACAAGGTTTCTACTCCATACTTTTCCTAGTACCCAGAAAAGACAAATCATGGCGTCCTATCCTGGACCTGTCTACTCTAAACACCTTTCTGGAGATACCAAAATTCAAGATGCTGACTCTTCATCAATTACTTCCTGTGCTAGGCAAAGACGCTTGGTTGGCATCACTAGATTTAAAAGAAGCATACCTGCACATCCCAATCAAGAAATCTTGCAGAGGATACCTACGCTTCAAGGCAGGCTGCATGCATTATCAGTTCTCTACACTGCCCTTTGGCTTGTCTACTGCACCCAGGGTATTCACAAAGTGCCTGGCTCCAGTTATTGCTTTTTGCAGGCAAAGAAGTATTCAAATATACCCATACCTGGACGATTGTCTAAATCAGGCGGAAAGCCAGGGCATACATTTAAATCATCTGGCATTTGTAAAAAGGGTTCTAACTTGTCTGGGGTACATTATAAATGAAAATAAATCACAACTGGTACCCTGTCAACAAATTACATTTCTGGGAGCAAACTTGAATACAACTTCCGAGATGGCTTACCTTACGCCAGAAAAACAAATTCATTTGGTAAACTATTTCAAACAAGTGGCCACAAAATCGCTACTATCTACAAGACAAATACTGCAAGCCTTGGGGTTCATGGCTTCCTGCATTCTTCTAATTCCATATGCAAGACTGCATATGAGGAAACTACAGTGGTATCTAAAAAGCCTATGGAGTCAACATTCTCACAGCCTGGAAACAATGATTCCTATCATACCTTGCCTACGCCTTAAAGTTCCTCTGGTGGGCAGAGGCCTGCCACCAAAACAAGGGACTACCATTTACACTACCCCCTGCCACCCATACCCTAACAACAGATGCATCAGACTATGCATGGGGGGCTCACCTGGCAGGAAGTGCATTCAAGGCAAATGGAACCCAAGTCAAGTGCACCTACATATCAATCGAAAAGAAATGTTAGCTGTACAGTATGCTCTGACAGCCTTCAAGGACTACATTCTTCCAGGACAACTAATGGTACAGATGGACAACACCATGGTTATGTGGAACATAAACAAGCAGGGGGGTACACATTCCTACTCCGTCTGCAGACTAGCCATGGCATTGTGGAACACAACCCTGAACTACCAAGTGCACCTACAAGCTCAATTCCTGCCAGGAAAATTAAATACACTGGCAGACGGACTAAGCAGAAATTTCATGGACCCACATGAGTGGAAACTGGAACCAAGGATTTTCAACATGCTGACAAGCGAATGGGGGGGTCCAGACATAGATCTATTTGCCTCCCCCCAGAACTACCAGTTGGACATGTTTTGCACAAGGACTCCCTACAAACAAGCCTGGAAAGTGGATGCTCTGTCCTTCAGCTGGAAAAACCTATCAGTCTACGCCTTCCCCCTGCTGCCTCTGCTCTCCAAAGTTGTACTAAAAGTCAAACAGGACAAATCAAGGATGATCTTGATTGCTCCAGACTGGCCACGCCAGCACTGGTACCCCCTCCTGTGCAGTGTGTCGCAGTTACCTCCACGGCACCTGCCTCAAACCCCTTCCCTGCTGTCCCAGCAGGAGAACCAATTTTTGCACCCTCAGCTTCCAACTTTGAACCTTGCAGCCTGGCTGATGAATTAAATTCACCCTTTTCATCCCTCCGCAAACCTGTGATAGATGTCATCTTAGATACAAGGAGACCTAGTACTAGAAAATCTTATGCTGACAAATGGAAAATATTCTGTGCCTGGAACCAATCTCAAGGGATGAGCACAGCAACGCCTAATTTACCTCAGATTTTGCAATACTTAACTGAGATGCTTCACAAGGGCCAGTGTTTTTCCTCCATCAAAATCCACACCTCAGCCATTTCACCTCATTATAACACAGAACCTCCCCTCTTCTCTCATCCTCTGCTCAAGCAGTACCTCAGAGGGGCAAAAAACTTGAGACCACCCAGGAGAGCTCCAACCCCTGCCTGGGACCTTAACTTTGTATTGGAGAAACTCACTCTACCTCCTTTCGAGCCAGCTGCTACTGCGGACTGTCTTTCTTGGAAAACAGCCTTCTTTTTAGCAATCATTTCAGCTAGAAATCTGAATTACAGGCCCTTATGGCAGTGGAGCCTTTCATCATCTTTCATGCGGACAGGGTGTCACTCAGGACCAGTCCATCCTTCATACCGAAGGTGGTATCCAGTGTGGCTCTTAATCAGTCCATTCATTTGCCAACATTCTTTCCCAATCCACAGAACAAAGGGGAACGGATTCTGCATTCCTTGGATGTGCACAGACAACTTAGATTCTACTTGGACAGGACTAAATCTCAAAGATAATCTGAACAACTGTTGATAGCATTTGCTGCAGGCGCAGAGGGAAAGGCTATTACAAAACAAACCATTTCTAAATGGATAAGCCATTGCATTCATTTCTGCTATAAGCACCATGGAAAACCTATCCCCCAGGGGATCAGATCTCACTCCACCATTGATGCATCTACTTCTGCAGCCTTCCTCAGAGGTGTTCCCATCAGGGACATCCTAGAAGCTGCTACCTGGAATTCTGTACATACTTTCACCAAGCATGATCATTTGCCAGTTTTCTCTAAATCCACAGCTGGTTTTGCCACTGCTGTCTTGCAGGGCCTTATAGCTGGCCCTAATGCTATATAAACTCCTCCTCCCAACCATAGCTTTGGGAATCTACCCAAATGTACTGACTGCAACAGTGAAACACGAAGAACATAGCACAGTTGTGTACGCTTACCGTAAATATAGATGTTCGAGTGTATTCAATGTTGCAGTCCGGGTTACCCTCCCTCCAACCCCCTAATCTCTTCTGGCTATACATCTACTTTCTTTTACTATGCTTAAAAGCCTTTTTGGTGTATTTGCTTTTTGTTGGAAGTATACCTTTGTGTTTTTATGTTTATTTGGTCCCCATTAGGGGGGCATCTGATATCTGGGGCAAGAAAAACTGATGTAATGGCGTCGGCTGCATGTTTTATACCCCTGACGACTTGACGTCATGGAAGAAGAGACAGCAACTGATGCAGGACCCAAGACTTTGTTAATCAGGCCGACTGAGGGCAACCTGCCAGCAGATTAACCAAATGTAATGACTGCAATAGTTAATGCACTCGAACATGTAAGTGTACACAACTGTACTTTATACAGACGATACAGTAGAGAGTCGATATCTGAACTAATTGGGATCTAGGGTAGTTTGGATAATCATATTATTCAGATAATCAAACGGGGGTAAAAAACTTCTAAAATCTTGTTTTTTCTGCATGCAGGAATGTCATTCAGCGATTCCAATAGACAATAAAGGATATATTTGAAGTTGTTAATCTTCTTCCTATTCATCACTGATAGGTTTGGTTCCAAGTCCTCGGAACCGAGTCGGCCTTATAACAAGATTGCATGTACCAAAAACTCTCGAGCTAAGCGGCTACCCACAGTGCCCTTCACTCAGTTACTGCAGATCTCGTTTGCCGCACAGCCATATAGCAGTGTGTCACCGAGCACTCCAGCTAAGTGTTATATTTTTCAAAATTTTATAAGTATTTGTGAATCTTTTCTGTCAGTTTGCTAATTTTTGTCTATTTACCCATGCAGCTCTTACCCACAGGTATTTCTTTCGTACCATTGTTGGTATTGACCCTTTTACCCTTGTGGTATTCCCAATATCATTGTTGGTATTTCCCTGTCTTTCGCTCTCTGCACTTTCTTCTACTTTAGTGTGTGTGTGTTTCCTGTTATGTCGGAAAAGAAAGGGACTACGGGGTTTAAACACTGCTCTTCTTGCACTGGTAAACTCCCGAATAGTGATTTACATGAAGAGTGTGTGTATTGTCTGGGGGTTATGCACTTATCGGCGAAACCTCCTTGTGATATTTGTGCCAGCTTCAGTCAGCGGACGCTGAATGAAAGACACAAGTTAATTCTTAAGGTCCTGCTTCCTTCGCCTTTTTTCAGAGGCTATTTCTGCGTTGGAGGTCTCATCCCCTCCTTCTGTGGACAAGAAACGTCCTCATTCCCTCTTCACCGGCCGGTGATAGGGGCAAAAGCCATAAGCACAAGGCCCACAAGACGTATACCGAGCACCGTATCGCCTCCTTGGTTCTGACCACCTTGACTCCGAGTTTGGCTCCAGTGATTCATACCGAGGTTGCCTTGTCGGTGCCTGTTCCAGCTCCCATGATTTTGGCGCCCACTACAACCAGTTTGCCTGTCTTTACCTCGACACCGATGTCCCCCATTTCTGCTCCGTCGGTTTCGACAACAGCTTCAGAGCCACTATTGACCTCCACCCCAGCTGTGACCTCGGCTCCAAGCCCATTCTCGGCTCCGATCATTCCCTTGTTGCTGGTTTCCAAACTGGAATCGGTGCCTTTCTTTAATTCACCACGGACCCAGTACACCCCGTCTGTGGATCCATTTGCCGGACAAGCCTTCAGCCCCTTTTTGGACTGGCATGATTCCCCCACAGGGGCATCGTTAAGGTCCACCAGGAGCCTTTTGGAATTGTATGTGGTGCGCCTTTTTGATCAGCTGCTGACCGCCAGGGGAATTACAATTTTTCCTAGACCCCACCCATTCCGGGCTTTGGGTCTATTACACCGGCAACCCCTACATACTCTCCTCCCTTGGATCCCTCAGTTCTGAGGCTCATATTTCTGACATCTGTGAGAGGGCCCCCTTCCCCGGCGCTGACAATGACCATGTCTGATGCTCCGTGCCCCCTTTGGGTGTCAGTTCCATCGGAACCCACCCTTCCTCAATCTCATGCTTGGGGGGTGGAACCCTCAGTTCTGGTTATGTTGCCTGTTCCGTCTTCGTGACCAAGGGTGACTCCCACCCCGGTTTTATTTGAGGCTGCGTCCCTGGGAGAGGACCGCATGGATTGGGGTGTGACCCCGGTTCCAAAATTGTCTCCTTCGGTTCCGGGCTCCCATTCCTCTTCAAGCGGGCCTGCTTTCCAGGTGATGGAGAGGGTGCTCGCTTCGAGCAATCCTCCTACGTCAGACATCCCACCAGTTCCCTCTGAGCTGCAGCTGTCAAAGGCCACCCCCCCAGGACTCTGAGAGAGCAAGGCCCAGGAAACCCCTGTTCAGGGTATTTCCCTTTCTGAGTCTTCTTCAGATGCTCCCACTGAAGCACCCCCTTGGAAATGGGCATGTAAGAGGAAACACATGGACTCCCCAGAGGAGTCCCTCATGACTGGGAAGGATCACCACGGTCACCCCCTGATGATGTCTCATTTGGAGACATCCTGGAAATCTTGAAGCAGAGGGGTGACTGGAATTCCTCCAATCCTTCTTCGTAGGAATCTGTATTCCTGCAGGCCTTCCACTCTCAGCCCTCTACTTCCGATGAGTTGGTCAGGCTCATTGTGCAGCAGGCATGGAAGAACCCTGACTCTGTTGAGGCCATCCCCAGAAAATTAGATAAAATACTCTTCCCTCCAGAGGATCAACCCCATTGGTTGAGAGGTTTGCCAGTAGACGCTATGGTGGTGGCGGCGGCAACCATGAAAAAGGACCTTGTGGAGGAAATTCCTGCTTTTCACCCACCCAACAGAGAGTCCCAGGTGGTGGACAGGTTAGGCAAGTGAGTTTTTGCATTGGCGAACTTTGCTGTCAGGTCTGTGAGCTTTCTGGCACATTTTACGAGACTCCAGAGAGATCTCATTTCTGAGGTCTCTGGAACCCTCGCTGGTCAAGTTTCGGATGGGGCACGTGATACAATTGCTTCCCAACTTGCCACCCTAGAGTCAATTTCCAATTCGTCAATGTGGTTGCTGTCCCTCGCAACCGAAGGAGTGGCTAGAGCTGCGAGTGCAGGCGTAGTTATGAGACGCCATGCCTGGATGCGCATTTGTGACCTCGCGGACTCCTTCAAGTCTTCTTTTTTAAACGCCCCAATTGAACCATCAGCTTTGTTCAGTGCTAACGTCAAGGATACATTAGCCAGGTGCGAACAGGACAGGAAGACCTTGTCTGCCGTGGGTCTGCGTTTTTCCAAACCTCAGCATTCCTTCTCCAGAAACCAGAGGAGTGGAAAGATGCGGCACAAGAAGTCTCAAGGTCTTTTCTGTGACGCACGTGTTGAGGACTCCCCAGAGGCAGAGGGGGTTCCAATAATGGAAGACACCCCTTTTGGGGCAGAGGGGGTCCCTGAAATCACGACTCCCGAGATTCTTTCTCAGGAAGACTGTATCAGCACTCCTGAAGCACTGCCTGATTGCTTTCCTCTGGAAGCAGTCGGGGCGCGTTTCTCTCTGCACCAAGCTGCCTGGCTCTCCATTACAAACGATCAGTGGGTGCAGAGAATAATTTCCAGTGGCTATCACATTCCCCTAATCTCTTATCCAACACCTGCGAAATCCCTTCCCAATGTTCCACCCAGTCAAAGGGAGGAGACAGCTTCCAAAATATGAAAGCTATGTCAAAAACGTGTCATCAAGCAGGACCCCCCAGACCAGTGTGGATCAGGGTTTTACTCAAGTTTCTTTTTAGTGCCAAAGAAGACCAGGGACTGGAGGCCCATTTTGGATCTCAGCCAGCTAAACAAATCAGTGGTTCAGACCAAGTTCCACATGGTCATGATTCAATCCATCCTCCCCTTTTTGTGGGAGGGTTTATGGATGTGCTTGTTAGATCTCCGGGATACGTATTACCACATCAAAATGGACAAGCGTTCCAGGAGTCTCCTTCGCTTCCGGCTGGGAGTCTATCACTACCAATTCAGAGCCCTGCCATTCGGTCTCTCGACGGCCCCCAGAGTGTTTACGAAGTGCCTAGCAGTGGTCACAGCTCATCTGAGACTTCAGGGATTCCAGGTGTTTCCGTGTTTAGACGATTGGCTCCTCTCCACCCCCACCAAGCGCCTTCTGGTCAGGGCCCTCCGCTACATTCTAGTTCTAGTGGAGTCACTGGGCATCACCATCCACTGGGAAAAATCCAACCTTCAGCCCTCACAACACTTGGAATTTATAGGGGCAGTATTCAACACTCAATCAAGTCTGGCCTCTCTTCCCCCTCACAGGCTTCAGAGATTAATGGCACAAGTTCAAGTGATACTCTGTCGAAGAAAGATGTCTGCAAAGGAAGCTCTTCAGGTTCTGGGGTCTATGACAACAGCCATCCCAATTGTTCCCCTAGCCAGATTACACATGAGACTACTACAATGGCTCCTTCTGTCCCAGTGGATATCCAATCTTCATCCCTTGAGCTCAAAGATTCTCATCACCAACACCTGCAAACAAGATCTCCTCTAGTGGATGAGTACAAACAAAAATCTTTGGTGTCACCCCTTCCATGCTCCCCAACCCAGTGCCATGGTGACCACGGATGCTTCCCTGATGGGGTAAGGGGGGCCACTTCCAGGGAAAGTCAGTCCAAGGCACGTAGTCCAGCATAGAGGTCAACTTGCATATCAATGTCCTGGAGTTAAGAGTGGTGCTATTGGCGTTGCAAGTATTCCACCCGCTTCTTCCGTCCGGACCGATTGTCATCCAGTCGGACAACATGTCCATTGTCTGGTACATAAACAAACAGGGAGGGACCAAATCCTACCCCCTGTGTCGCGAAGCCATGAGAATCTGGCATT